>NW_015505660.1:831207-866832 GCF_001515645.1 Sinocyclocheilus grahami | reverse complement strand
TTTGCCCCACTGTATATATATATATATATATATATGAAGAGTTCATTTGCAAAAACCGATAACTCAGTTTTTAACAATTCTCAAAAATCATGTTTTTTCATTCCATTTGCATTCCAATTAATCTCAATCAAACTGCAGTTGGGTTATTTTGACTAGGTTAAAAAATAACTTTAAAAACAGCTAACTAACACAATAAAACACAATAAAAACGTGATAACATTATAAAAAAACATGATTTTTGAAAGTTTTTGAATTATAGGTTTTGGCAAAAAAAACCTTCATATATATATATATATATATTGTATATATAAAGTGAATGTGAAAAGCACAATACAATTCTGTTTTAGTAACAAAATTACTAAAACGTTTAAATGCCTACACTCTTAAAAATAAAGGTGCTTCAAAAGGTTCTTCAAGCGATGCCATAGAAGAACCATTTTTGGTTCCACAAAGAACCATTCAGTCAAAGGTTCTTTAACAAACCATCTCTTTCTTACCTTTTTATAATCTGAAGAACCTTCTTTCGCCAACAAAGAACCTTTTGTGAAACAGAAAGGTTCTTCAGATGTTAAAGGTTCTTTATGGAACCATTTAGACAAAAAAGATTCTTCTATGGCATCGTGAAGCACCTTTATTTTTTAAGAGTGTAGACTACTAAAACAAAGATTAAAATTAAAAAACATAAAATTAAAAGCCAATTAAAAAAATATGAATAAATACAATGTAATATAATACTAAAACAACACCGACGTTTACAACATATATTTTATAGCATAGATTTTAAATATATTTTGGGCAGGTCTTTACCCACTATGCCATATCATCACACTTTATATGAAGATGCTTCAAAAAGCCTGTGGAAGAAATGGACACTGAGAAAAGTGCAAGCAATGCATCTAATCATGGACAACTGTTTATGGCATTCAGCCTTTACATTTTCACTTCATAGAGCCAAAGGAATGAGATTGTAAATCGATAGATGGCAGCCCAGCTAATGAGATTGGAAGCGCAGGCTAACTCCCTCTCAATAGCCATCCGAGCGCGAGGCGCTATAAATAAAAGCTAATCTCTGATCAATATCAGTGGCCGTAGCAGTCATGCACACAGCCAACACCAAACACAGACTCGTGGTGCTTCGATGGCGTGACAGGAGACTGGATTCTCAGTCTGCTCCTCCATCAGCAAACAAAACAATGCATCTGAATGCAAAAACCACTCCACCTCAGCGTTCCCTTCCATCACATTCAATATTCAATGCTATCAGGCTGTTTGTTCAATTTTCTGATAAACAAAATCAAAGCACAGTAAGGAGCAACATTAGGAAAATGATATACAGTTTTCAACATTTTACTGCAGTAAGTCACATTTTAAAGCACTAAATGCAATAAAACAATGGATATTGTGAATTCGATTACTTTAATAACCTGATATTAGGGGATAGTTTTGGGGACGCTAAAAATGCATGTTGGACAGGAGAGTGCTTTACTTTAAACTGAAGCTGAAATTTTCTTTTACTGTAAACATGTATAAAAAAATTAAGACATTTTGCATTTACTAAAAAATTTTCTCAATATTTTCCTATTTTAAAAATATATTTCATTATGTAAATTCTGTAAAGTGTTATAATTGTTAACTAAAACTTTTAAAAATGGTTTGTTAATTGAAATAAATCTGGAATAAAATGAAATATTAAATAGAAACAAATAAAATTGAGAAATGTTTCTTTGGGGAGTAACTGAAATAAAACAAATTGAATTGAAGCAATTCAATTAATCAAACTAAAACGGAAATAAATATAAAGCTAAATATAAATATGGAAAAACGAAAGCACAGAATGAAATTGCTCAAACTTAAACTAAAATGAAAAATTAATAAATATTATAATACTGCATAAACAATACTAACATAATACTGACTGTCTGCACTAAAAGTATTAATTATTATTTTATTGCTGTTATTTGAAATAAAGCTGGAATAAAATGAAATATAAACAATAGATAAAATCTAAAAACAAAAAAAGGAAAATTAGAAACTAACTGAAACTTAATTTTAAAATTGCTATAGCTACATTTGTAATAGCTATAAATTAGAGCTAACAACTAACTGAAATAAAATCAATTCAAGTTGGAGTACAATTCTAAAAGTACAACTGAAATATACAAATTAAAGCTAAACATAAATATTTTAAATAAAAATAACAATGACAATAAATTACAAAAATGTCAGTGTTAAAAATATATTTAATTAAAGTTACACCGTTGTAATTGTTAACTAAACTACAACTATTAAAACAATTGTTTTCATTAATTTAAATGAAGTTAAATTTAAAGAATTAAAACCTGAAAAAAAATTTGAACTGTTACCTTGACACCGAACAAAAAAAAATGCATTACAAAAATAGACAAACTATTAAAATGACTAAAAGTAAAACTGAAATAAATATAAATTAATAAATCAATAAATTAATAACAATGATAAGTGCATAATAAAACCATTTATAAAACCAAACTAAAATAAAATGAAAACTGAAAACATAAAAATAAAAGCTAACTCAATTTTTTTTTTAAAATAAATAAATAATAATAATAAAAAAAAAAAAAATATATATATATATATTTTCTTTTTTTTTCACACAAAAAATTAAAAGTAAAAAAAAAATCAATTTGGATTTGGAAAGACATGAGCGAGAGTAAATGATCACCGTTTGAATTTCGAGGTGAACTGCTTCTTTAAAGTTAACAAGTGTTGGTGCGCTGCAGTTTCTGACCTGTTCACAGAACAGTTGGTAATACATCTGCTGCTTCCTCTGAATCTGGAGAGGTAAGGAAACATCTGCAGTGCATGCGAGTAATTATGCACATGACGGAATTTGTGTTCATGAAATACATGCTAGTATTTCACTGGCTGCCATCTGACAGATTCATATCAATTTAAACTTTCTACAGCATGCTCACTTTTAGAAATATGTGTATTAAAACAATAATGAAAATTGCACCAGGTCTCATTTGTATTGTGCACTACTCAAGAGAACATCTCTGACCTCTCCTGGTTTTTTATCATGGTCATCTGGTCACCCTAGTCTAACCCAAATATTTGTGCCAACCAAACTTCTTCCTACCATTCAAACTGAGACTATTTTCAATGCTTTTTTCCAGTTATACAGTCATCCAGCCTGTGTTTAATGGACCAGTGCATTCTGGTAAACGCATTCTACTTTAAATTTGAGATTCTTAAAGGAATAGTTCACCCAGAAATGAATATTTGCTGAACATTTACTCACCTTCATGCCATCCCAGATGTAGATGAGTTTGTTTCTACATTGTAACAGATTTAGAGAAATGCAGCATTGCATCCCTTGCTCAGCAATGGATGCTCTGCAGTGAATGGGTGCCGTCAGAATGAGAGAAGTGCATTCTGGTAAACGCATTCTACTTTAAATTTGAGATTCTTAAAGGAATAGTTCACCCAGAAATTAATATTTGCTGAACATTTACTCACCTTCATGCCATCCCAGATGTAGATGAGTTTGTTTCTACATTGTAACAGATTTAGAGAAATGCAGCATTGCATCCCTTGCTCAGCAATGGATGCTCTGCAGTGAATGGGTGCCGTCAGAATGAGAGTCCAAACAGCTGATAAAATCATCACAATAATCCACAAGTAATCCACACCCCTCCAGTCCATCAGTTAACATCTTGAGTTTGTAAGAAACATATCCATCAAGGCGTTTTTAACTTTAAACTGTGGATAAAACATGAGTTCATAATCAATTATATTGCTTCCTCCAGTGAAAAAGTAATCTTGTCTGAATCAGGAGAGAAATATGCACAGATCAGGCATCGTTTACAAGCCAAAACAAATATGCAGGGGGATTTTGATGTAAGACAACAACGGTAGATGGAATTTTTCACTGGAGGAAGTGTTATTATGGAATATTTTGGCCAGAATCGATGCTTTAATATTAAAACACATTAATGGTGGGTTTGCGTCTTACAAACATGCAGCTTTTCAGTTCACAAGATGTTAATTGATGGACTGAGTGGTGTGGACTATATGATATTTTGATCAGCTGTTTGGACTATCATTCTGACGGCACCCATTCACTTCCCATGGAAAAACAAACTCATCTGGATGAACTATTGCTTTGAGTAAATATGACAATTTTGACTTTTAGTCTCATTTCGTTCAAAACCAGTATGATGTCAAGCACCAATGTTCAACACTCGACCATCAATAATGTTGACAGTTTTGTGGAACTGAGACTAAAATGTAAAGTTCCTGTTGTTCTTCCTCAAGCATTAGGACGAGTACAATAGCAGATGCATTCATACACAGCAATCCATCGCCTCCTGCAAGATTCAACCCAAAGCTTTCTGGTATCAGCCCAGAACTTTAAACACTTCGAGCATCAACCAGCGGTTAAAAACAATTACCTGTCTAACCCAGGGCAATTCTTGACATGTGTCTAAAGAGTTTATTGAGAGATGCACTGACAGGTCTTTAATCTCATCAGCCAGCTCAGACACGAGGCTGAGAGACGATCAATAGCTGCTGCATCAGTTTGATGATCGATTTCTTTCAACACACATTGCAAATTATGTGAACTCGGACACAGAGGAAGATTAATCCAGTCCTGCTGCATCCTTGATGGAGGACAGATGATGCCATCGACACAATACATTAAAGACGCACATCAAAACGAGCACATATGCAACAGTTACAGCCCTAGCTTGAATGCAAGTTTAAATTAATGCACATGATTAATGCACTGATTAACCACTGCATAGTTCAGTGAAATGCTGATCTATACAGCAGTATATTCAGCATCCAGTATGTTCTGATGATTAATAGCAGTGTTTTCATATCGCGCTGCTTTACAAAGTACTTTCGTTTTCAGTGTAGACTGTGTTTTATCAAAATTTGAGTTGAAAACAAATAAAATAAATGATTTTTTTTATTCATCTGTCCAGAATGGCACAGTTATGATAAAACTATCCAATTACTATCATAAACACTAGAAGTGCCCAAACTTTTTAATACAAAGGGCCAAAAATCTAACTTTATTGTAAATGTTGCATTATATCCAAATATATTTTATTAAAATGTATTACATTTTTTTAATTAAAATTTTAATTATTTTTCAATTATTTATAATCAAATTTACTTTTATTTTTTATTATATCATCATTATTTTTTTTTTTTACATTTGTACATATCAGATGTTACAAAAAAACTTTACACAAACTTTCTGAGTGCTTGATTGTTTCCTGTAATTCATGTGCACTGTATGTGTATATATATATATATAGTGCACATGAATTTTACACACACACACACACACACACACACATATATATATATATATATATATATATAAGAAATTAATAATCTTCATAAGCAAGGATGTGATCACCAAGACATTTATAATGTTACAAAATATTTCTATTTCAAATAAACGCTGTTGTTTTTTTTCCCCATTTTATATTCATCAAGAATCCTGAAAAATGTAATGCATCACGGTTTCAGCAAATCAGCATATAAGAATGATTTTTTGAAGAATCATGTGACGCTGAAGACTGGGGTCAAACTCTGTGCAAATGAATTACCATTTGGATATAAATGTGATGTTATTTAAATTACATATCATGAATAATCAAGTTCGAATGCTGATAAGGATGAATCGCTCCTGATAACCATTTCAGGTTTACATCTGTTTACATCAGAAAAAAAGGCAGCTTATAACTGTACAGTCTCTAAAACTGTACTAAAACAAAACAGTATAAAGCATTAAGGTCACAGTGTTTCATCATGCCCTTCAACAGATCACCACCATAATCTGCCTTTCAATGCAGTGACAGCACATCCTCTGAGGCCAGATATGAAAGGAGAGAAAATCCCTTTCAATATAAATCAGTAGTTGGACGTGCCAGCATGAGATATCACAGTTCAAATTAGGCCACACAGAACAGTCGCGCATTCAAACTCCATTTCGGAACAATGCTGCAGGAAGCGGTGCCAAACATTCCGGGGTCCGTGTGAGCGACACAATGCCGCTCGGCTGTGATGTGTGCCGCTTCTGTGCCGACAAGGTGATGGTGTTGTGTCAATGTGGCACGGTTGTGTTTGCATGAAAGAATGCAACCATCCAAGACCCAGAGAGACGAAAAAGGTTCATGCAAACAAAAACAAAAAAACTAATGCTCAAGCTCACTAATGTGCAAATGTGCAGTACATAGCAACTAACAGAAATACTGACGTATTAACATTACTAAAACTGAAATAAAAGAGAATTAAAGAAATAATAATTTATAAACATTACAAATTCTTGAAATAAAAAACAACTACTGAAATGAAAATGTTTTTGTTCACTAAAACGATTAAAACACATTTCCACTGGCTGAAATGAAGCTAAAATAAAATATAAATATTAGAAGAAAAACTTGAACTTAAAATGACAGAACAAAAATTTGAACAAAAATCACAAATTTGAAATTTCACCTTGGCAACTAACTGAAATAAAATAAGTATTACAATTATTAAAACTAAAACTAAAATAATAATAATAATAATAATTAAAGCATAGACAGAAATACTAATTGAAATGACAAAAACACATAAAATTACTCAAATAAAACTACAATAAAATTGAAAACTGAAAACTGAAAATATATAAAAAAAAATCATTCAAAATATAAAAAAATACTAAATAAAAAATACCTAAATAGTAAAGAAAAAAAACTTCATTTAGACATTTTGTCTTGGTAGCTCAGTGAAATAAAATTAAATTAAAGCTATATAAATAAAAATAATATTAATAAAAATGATAAAAGTACATACAATTATTAAAACAAACTAATTAAAATGAGAAGGTAAAATATAAAAATAAATGCTAATTAAAAATATACTTAAATAGTACATAAACAAAACTGATACTATTTAAAGGGGTCATGAACTGCCTTTTTATTATTTTGTACTGTTCTCTGAGGTCCACTTATAATGTTATCAAGATTTTTAGATAAAATAACATAATAATTTAGTTTAGTTTTCTGTCCTGTTTTAACCCTCCTCATCAGAACGCTCTGTTTGGATAGGCGTGGAGGATTGTAGACTCAGAAGTAAACGCCCACTGCTATGATTGGCTAACAGTCGTGTTTGATTGACAGCCACAGCGCTGTCACAGCCACATGATTTTCCACAGCGTCTTGTTGTCTTCGGAGCATCTTTATCGTTTGGTTTCTGCATTATGTTCTGCATTGTTATTTACACTACATGCGTGAATCGGTGGGCGGGGCTAAACAGGCAGTGATGTAGAAGCAGGCGTTGATCTTCTTCTGTGGAGGCGGGGTTTAGCCTCATTATTACGTCATAAAGTGGCACATTCCACAACCCGTCGTTTTGGCAGATTGACTTCAATATAAGCTGTTTTTAGACTAACGGGAACGTTTTGAGTTCTGAAACTTACAGGATGTTTTTATAGTACAATGACCTCTTATGTGTCAAAAGATCAAGGGAATTTGAATTTCTCAGTTCACGACCCCTTTAAAAAAAAATGATAATATACTTTTAGTTAGTTACTCCTCTAAACTGTCATACAAACTGTGCTGGATCAAACAAAAATGAAGAATGTTTTGCTTCCTTTGTATGCAGGAAGTGTCTGCTCAATATCCAACAGCACCGCGGCACAGCAGACAAATTGAGATACTCCTGGAAATATGGACACTTTGTCATAAAGCCTAGTAGCTTGCCACAATATCTCAGTAATTCAGAGCTCTTAGAGGTCATATCGAGGGGATTTGAATTGAGAATTGAAGTGTTGTACTGAATGCGCAAGTGATTCATCTCGACACGTCTGCTGATTGTACGTCGCCCGTCAAAGCAGTGCGCGACACGCCATCCCTCTCAAGACCCGATGATGATTCACATTATGAGCTAATAACGCTTAGACATGCTCCAGTTCCCACCCCTGCCCTGCTGATGGAAATAAATGCCTCCAATTATTCCCATCAGCAATCAGAATGCTGGAAATGAAAAAGCAGGATTTGTTGCAGAGACGTCCAGATTCATTAGGGTCACATGTGAGGATGGGCGTCTGGAAACGGATCAGTAGATTGGGGATGTTTTCCACATTATTAAAGGTGTTTTAAACGAATGAGATGAGACAGTAACTGTGATGGGTGGTATGATAGCATATATACGGTTTCATAACATGGAGTCTTTTGTTTTTAATGCAGGTTTTATAGCATTTGTGATGGATCGTCCATTGATTGGCTAACAGTCGTGTTTGATTGACAGCCACAGCGCTGTCACAGCCACATGATTTTCCACAGCGTCTTGTTGTCTTCGGAGCATCTTTATCGTTTGGTTTCTGCATTATGTTCTGCATTGTTATTTACACTACATGCGTGAATCGGTGGGCGGGGCTAAACAGGCAGTGATGTAGAAGCAGGCGTTGATCTTCTTCTGTGGAGGCGGGGTTTAGCCTCATTATTACGTCATAAAGTGGCACATTCCACAACCCGTCGTTTTGGCAGATTGACTTCAATATAAGCTGTTTTTAGACTAACGGGAACGTTTTGAGTTCTGAAACTTACAGGATGTTTTTATAGTACAATGACCTCTTATGTGTCAAAAGATCAAGGGAATTTGAATTTCTCAGTTCACGACCCCTTTAAAAAAAAATGATAATATACTTTTAGTTAGTTACTCCTCTAAACTGTCATACAAACTGTGCTGGATCAAACAAAAATGAAGAATGTTTTGCTTCCTTTGTATGCAGGAAGTGTCTGCTCAATATCCAACAGCACCGCGGCACAGCAGACAAATTGAGATACTCCTGGAAATATGGACACTTTGTCATAAAGCCTAGTAGCTTGCCACAATATCTCAGTAATTCAGAGCTCTTAGAGGTTATATCGAGGGGATTTGAATTGAGAATTGAAGTGTTGTACTGAATGCGCAAGTGATTCATCTCGACACGTCTGCTGATTGTATGTCGCCCGTCAAAGCAGTGCGCGACACGCCATCCCTCTCAAGACCCGATGATGATTCACATTATGAGCTAATAACGCTTAGGCATGCTCCAGTTCCCACCCCTGCCCTGCTGATGGAAATAAATGCCTCCAATTATTCCCATCAGCAATCAGAATGCTGGAAATGAAAAAGCAGGATTTGTTGCAGAGACGTCCAGATTCATTAGGGTCACATGTGAGGATGGGCGTCTGGAAACGGATCAGTAGATTGGGGATGTTTTCCACATTATTAAAGGTGTTTTAAACGAATGAGATGAGACAGTAACTGTGATGGGTGGTATGATAGCATATATACGGTTTCATAACATGGAGTCTTTTGTCATATCGAGGGGATTTGAATTGAGAATTGAAGTGTTGTACTGAATGCGCAAGTGATTCATCTCGACACGTCTGCTGATTGTACGTCGCCCGTCAAAGCAGTGCGCGACACGCCATCCCTCTCAAGACCCGATGATGATTCACATTATGAGCTAATAACGCTTAGACATGCTCCAGTTCCCACCCCTGCCCTGCTGATGGAAATAAATGCCTCCAATTATTCCCATCAGCAATCAGAATGCTGGAAATGAAAAAGCAGGATTTGTTGCAGAGACGTCCAGATTCATTAGGGTCACATGTGAGGATGGGCGTCTGGAAACGGATCAGTAGATTGGGGATGTTTTCCACATTATTAAAGGTGTTTTAAACGAATGAGATGAGACAGTAACTGTGATGGGTGGTATGATAGCATATATACGGTTTCATAACATGGAGTCTTTTGTTTTTAATGCAGGTTTTATAGCATTTGTGATGGATCGTCCATTTGGGTTTCTGGACCGCTTGGACCTTCAAGGTTTTATGAAGATCCAAGTAAGGAAAATTTAAGGACCAAATTGAAGGAAACACAATACTTCAATATATTCTCTAAATGTAAATGTGTAGAGAGCAGAAAATTAGTTGGATTAGCAACACATTGAAAATACAACTTTCAGCACATCTCCATTATGCTTTCATTCATAACATTGAACTAGAATATGGAAATAACTATTTCTGTATCTTCTGATCACACTGCAAAAAACATATTCTTCTTCAGTATTTTTGTCTCGTTTTCCAGTGCAAAAAGTTTCTTAAATCAAGAGGCATTTAGAAGCAAAACGACCAGATATGAAGTCTAAGACTTTTTAAGACCCGCAGAAGACCTGGTCATGTGCAATCGCCTTTAAGTTTGCACAAATCGAAGGAGAAAATAATCAAATGAGATGAAGCACCTTTCATTTGTAAAGTATTTAATTCACTGGAATATTCAGATGAATGGATGGATAGATATATATTATCTTCTGCTCCCCAAGGCTGCATTTATTTGATCAAAAATACAGTAAAAACTAGAAAAAATTTAAAATATTATTACAATTTAAAATAACTATTTTCTATTTAAATATGTTTTAAAATGTAATTTATTCCTGTGACGCAAAGCTGAATTTTCAGCATCATTACTCCAGTCTTCAGTATCGATGTTGAAAACAGTTGTGCCTTATAAATAAACAGTTGATAAAAACCTCAAGTAATTTTACATTGGTTTATGGGTATTTCAACATTTGTACTGGAAAACAAGATACTTTTTTTTTTGGAACATTATAAATGTTGTTAATGTCACTTTTGATTAATTTAATGCATTCTTGGTGGATATACTGTAAGTATTAATTTCTTTCAAAGTATTTGAGTAAAGTAGAAGTGAGTTATATTTGTCCGTGTGAAAGCTGAAGTGAGTTTCTCCTCACTCACCGGGTTCTGCGGTCAGAGGTTTTGCTGTAGGTGTGCTGAGGAGGAACATTTCTCCACTTCTTGGCTTCCACCACCATGGCCTCGGCATCCACCAAACCAAAGCCATACAGATGACTGACTAGAACCACACACACACACACACACACACACACACACACACACACACACACACACACACACACACACACACACACACCCAAAATTTTGAAGAATTCATTTAAAATTTTTATTTTACATAAATACACTTAATCAGATTTCTGAAAATGTAGGGTTTGTTTTCAGCGAATATATCTTCAATTAAGTTGACTTTTCTTAAGCTACTGGCACAGCTTTTTCAACATTTTTAACTAAATTTATCCTTGCACAATTTGCCAATGAAGAAGGAAAAATGAACATAATATTAAAGATTTTAAAGAGACATTCACCCAAATCATCTGCTGAATCTCAAGTTGTTCCAAAACTATGAGTTTCCTTCTTCTGCTGAGCCGTTGACTTCCATAGTATATTTTTCCCATACTATGGAAGCCAATGACTACCGTCAACTGTCTGGTTACCAAAATTTCAAATATTCTGTGCTAATTTTTTGCTTAATATTTTTGTGTTCAACAGAAGAAAGAAACTGGAACCACTTGAGTAAATGATGAACGAATTTTCATTTTTGGGTGAACTATCTCTTTAAGTCTTATTATCTTTATCTTAAATAAATTAATGTTGGTTTATGGAAAATTGTATATTCAATTGGAAAACAAGATAAAAATTTGGAATAAAAAACAAATTTTTTTTTTTGCCTTGTAAATTAGTGAATCACTCTCATGCATTCCCAAAAAACATGACTTGATGTTCTATTCCACTAAAAATAAAAAAATACTACCAAGAGTACCAAGATATTACAATGCGTTTTGACATGTCAGAAATGTGCCATATAAAATCAAGCTGATCATGAGTCCACTTTTTACATTATGAGTGACAAATAATAATCACAATAAATTATAATACACCACACATCTACATTTTAAACGGTGTAAATATCATGCAGAAAAGTCATTTCCGTTCTGTTCACCTTTGTGTCCGGCTGCATTGGTTTTCCAGTCACTGGCTTTCAGGTGAGCTTGTCTCGACGTCTTCACGAGGAGATGCTGGACATCTCTCCAGGTTATCAGAGGACTGAAAGATAACATGAGAAAGGAAAGAGAGAACTGTTCTCTGTAGAACAACAGCTAGTTTATTTGGTTTTCGGAATTGAATTACAATTCTGGTTTGCTTCCCATCTGAGAGGCTCCGTTTGTAGGGGTTTTTGGGACACTAATTCAATTTAGTGCAACAGCTGCATCCAAGCAGCTCTCTATGCTACACGTCGCTTTATTCCACTTCTGCTGTCATGAGTCTCACGCACAGACAAATACGTGGAAAGATCACGTCAGTAAGTTCAACAGCAGTACTCCTTGCTTGTGTGATACTGCTTAAATAGATTCAGTCTGTGGCTAACATTACATGAAGTTTTGGTCAACAATATAAAATACACAAATCGTGCCTCAAATGTAAATATAATTTAGTTTCGAGAGCTGAAACCACAATATACACATACATGATTACGCTAAATTGAATTGCAGGCCTAAAAGCCTTTACAAGCAGAGAATCTCAGACAGAAAGCAAGATTAATTCAATTTTGATTTCCTTAATATTTTGTTTTACTGATGGAAAAAAAAGGTTTATTAAAAAAGCTGAATTTAAAATAGACATGAAAAGTTATTCCTTCCTTCAATGTAAATGTTGCAAGACAGTTGCTAGGCTGTCATAATAACAATAGTAATATATTTGTCTACGCACTTAATTTGAAGCATTTAAGCGAAAGCCTTTTGTTTTAAAATGTCATGATCAAAGATGCATACAATAAATTCAGGCAGGCTGATGTGTCACACTGCAGAAGAACTGAGGAGTGATTATGAAGCGCAAGTGTTTAACAGTAAGTAAATTTAAAGAGATAGTTGACTTAAAAAGGAAAATCCTGTCATCATTTATTCCAAATGTCAATGCACAAATTTGAAAAGACACTCAATATTCAGTTTTATTACTGACTTGACTGCATCGGATGAGAACACAACTTGATCTGAATTGAGCTGAATGATGATGATGATGAGCTGCTTTACTGCTGAATCGAATTTGTTTCAAATTTGACAAATGCTACATCGACACAATTACAAAACTGAATTGAATCAACGCTGAACTGACTGGAGCTGAAAAATGACACTACTGTCTTTTTAGAGCTACTTTACAGCAGAAATGAATCAATTTGTCTCATATTTGAAGAAGTTTGCATCAATGATTCTGTTATTTCTCTGTTTTGTACTTTGAAGCTGCTTTGATACAATCTGTATTGTACAAAGCACTACATCATAGGCAAAAAACACACTTTTTGTGAAAAAAATGCGATGATCTTAAAAAAAAAAATATCTTGCACTGCAGAAGAACTGAGGAGTGATTATGAAGCGCAAGTGTTTAACAGTAAGTAAATAGAGAGATAGTTGACTTAAAAAGGAAAATCCTGTCATCATTTATTCCAAATGTCAATGCACAAATTTGAAAAGACACTCAATATTCAGTTATATTACTGACTTGACTGCATCGGATGAGAACACAACTTGATCTGAATTGAGCTGAATGATGATGATGATGAGCTGCTTTACTGCTGAATCGAATTTGTTTCAAATTTGACAAATGCTACATCGACACAATTACAAAACTGAATTGAATCAACGCTGAACTGACTGGAGCTGAAAAATGACACTACTGTCTTTTTAGAGCTACTTTACAGCAGAAATGAATCAATTTGTCTCATATTTGAAGAAGTTTGCATCAATGATTCTGTTATTTCTCTGTTTTGTACTTTGAAGCTGCTTTGATACAATCTGTATTGTACAAAGCACTACATCATAGGCAAAAAACACACTTTTTGTGAAAAAAATGCGATGATCTTAAAAAAAAAATATCTTCTTAAACAGGTTTAGAACAACATAAGGGTGAGTAAATGATAACAGAATTGTCTCTTCAAGCCAATAAAAAAATTAAATATTAAATGTAAAAATTGAACATAAAGAAGCCGTTTCTGCATCTGTTTTATGGGAAAATAATGTCAAAATTGTGGAAAGTGATGTAGAGGAGCGGAAAACTGACTTTGCCTCCAGAGCGAGAGCGATGACACCCGCCACCATGGGTGCAGACACGGAGGTGCCCGTGTGTCCTTCGGTACATCTCTGACGCAGGTCTGTGGTCACCTGGTACAAGAAACACACAAATACAGAGCGTTAGAGAGTTAACAACTTCAGTTTACTGTACATGCAGACAAAGTGTCCTTTAAATCTTATTAACAGGTACAGTAGGTCTTCTAGATTTGCATGTCTTCTTTTTAGGCAAAGTCCTCCTCAATAAAATGTAAAAAATTTGCTGAAAATGTGCTCACCCTCAGGCCATCGACGATGTTAATGAGTTTGTTTCTTCATGGGAACAGATTTGGAGAAATGTAGCATTTCATCACTTGCTCACCAATGGATGCTCTGCAGTGAATGGGTGCCGTCAGAATGAGTAGAATGTAAAAACATCACAATAATCCACAAGTAATCCACACCACTCCAGTCCATCAGTTAATGTCTTGTGAAGCGATAAGCTGCGCGTTTGTAAGAAACAAAATCCATCATAAAGATGTTTTAAATGTCCATAATCCATAATAATAACGCTTCCTCCAGTGAAAAAGTCCATCCCCTATTGTCCTCTCACATCAAAACCCACCCACATATTTGCTTTTGAACTGTTTTGGCTTATGAAAGGTGCTTGATCGGTGCATATTTCTCTCCCGATTCAGATAAGACGACTTTTCACTGGAGAAAGCAAATTTATTGATAAAGGACTACATTATGGCGCTTAAGCCAGAAGCAACAGTTTAAGCACCATAATGTAGGATTTGTTTCTTACAAACACGCAGCTTTTCTCTTCACAAGACATTAACTGATGGACTGGAGTGGTGTGGACTACTTGTGGATTATTGTGATGTTTGTTTGGACTCTCATTCTGACGGCACCCATTCACTGCAGAGGATCCTTTGGTGGGCAAGTGATGTAATGCTACGTTTCTCCAAATCTGTTCTGATGAAGAAACAAACTCATCTACATCTTGGATGGCATGAGGGTGAGTAAACTTTCAGCAAATTTTTGGGTGAACTATTCCTTTAAAACATTCAGCTATCCTCTGAAAGAATGTGCTTCCGTGACTGTGACGGGACGAGTGGTTTTTTTGCAAAGTGCTCTGTAAATATTTCGTTGTTCTGGTTTTCTGGGAAACAGCGGGTCACCCACAGAGCTGCTCTGGTAGCCGCAGGCAGAGAGAGCTAGCGCTCGAGTGTGTCTTCAATCAAACATGAGCTTGATTACACTGGCGTTTCTCAAAAGGACAAACATGAATGGGGTCAGTGCCACCGACGGGGTCCCGAGGAAGATGTTGGGATTGGAGACACATGCTCTCTTCCAATATGTGTGCGTGTGTTGGGGGTTTATGTCCGTGTTTAAAAACAGCAGTTAGGAAATAAATAAGACAATGCTAGACTTTTACATTTTCTGAAGACATGTGAGAAAAGTATTAACAGACTTCTCGTTAACCACTTCATCATCTGCATGTTTAAGGGAATTTAAGAGGTTTTTAAGACAGCAAATTACAAAAAAAAAGGAATTTAAAACTTTTTTTAAATCAAAGATGAATAAAAATACTTTATCATCACTAAAAAGTCAATAAAAATTATTGAATAGTAAGTTTTTAACAGGGGAAAACTACATTGTGATTGAATCATTTGAGGGTTGAAAACATCTGGACATACTGATCTAGACATATTAATGATTTTTAATGGCTTTCTGTTCTTGTTTGTTTAAAATAAATGTTTTAATAAATATATTTTATTTTTTATTTATTTCTTATTTTAGTCTTATTTTTTATTTCTTAATCACTTGTTATGATAATAGTATGATTAATATATAAACATGCAATTGTCTATACAGTGTTAATTTAGTATTTATTTACTATTAATATTTTGAATTAGCTTGTATTTTTCTATTTCCAGTTTTCATTTTCATTTCAAAATACATGTTTATGTTTTTGCAATTTTGTTAATGTGCTTTTGTCATTTTTGTTATTAAATGTTATTAATTTTGTTTTTAATATTTCTATTTAGATTTTTTTTATTTTAGTTTTAGTCATTTTAGCCCTTCCATTTTTTATCAAAATTTTTTTTTTTCGTTTAATTTTTTGAAAAATTTGTAAAAATTTTAAAATGTTTAAAATTATAATTTTTTCCAATTACTGAAAATAACAAGACAATAACAACACTGCCTCTAGCAGACAGATCACTTAACTACTAAAAAAAGATAAATAACTACTAAGTATTGCGACAAAACTTGCAATTATTTTTACAAAATTAATTTTCTAAATATTTAAGCCACTAGATTTTAGAAAAATAGACATTAAAACATGGTTAGATTACATTTTAAAGCATTTTATGTTGAATTTCATTCACATTTCACTGTTACAGTGATAAAAAAATTATATTATGGTATTTTTATGCTTAAAAAATTACATACAGCACCTTTAAGGCTTTCTAAGGACTCAGGGAAACCCTGTCAAGGGCACGATGATGAAAGTTAGGGTTCAAACCTACGACCTTTCAGCTACCAGCCAAGATCTTTGACGGCCTTCTGAAATGAGTAGGCAAAATGAATCAGCTTAATTCAGATAGCCCATAAGCCATAATATAATACCAAACGTGTGTGTTTGTTTTCCTATGTGCTCATATTAAGACTAGAAAAGAGCCTGATTGTATAGTGTGAGACGGTGTGTGCGTGTGTTATTATTTCTAACACCATATGCTCAACACTCAGTACGTGACAGAGTTTTCCTTCCTTGAAACACCTCTGAGGAGACGCAGGAGGCTCAACACTTCTCTATCATTCCTCTCACTTCTAACAAGCTGCATTACACCTCAAATTGATTTCTCGACTTCTCAAACAGCACCGAGTAAACACTTTTCTGAACCCGCAGAGCAGAAGAACTAATCATTTCTGCATTTCTAATTACGGTCAAGGGACGTGAAGTTCTACATAGCAGCCGAAGCCAGGCCGCTTAGATTAGAAATGTCATTAGAAGGCGATGAAGTCATTGGCTTGAATCTGACACGTTCTAGCTTTGGCGGCGTTTCAGTGATTAAGCAGGGAAAAAAACGTCAACTGTTGAGCCAAAAGACCTAAAGCACGTCTTTCATTGTGCTAATCTGTCTGTATCTGGCTTGGAAAAATGACCAACTCTCTTTCAAACAGCACTCCGGAAATCTTAAGAAGAATATTTTGCTGACAGGACTTTACAATTGAGATATATTACGAGATGTGCAGCCAACATTTCGATGAGGAACAAGTCAATCATCTGTCCTCTTCAAAATGTGGTTATTATTGGCATTTAACCCTAAAATCCTTAGGTCATGCAGCTTATTGAGGAGAACAGACTTCAAAATGTTTACTTGGCAGATGATAAATTATGACAAAAATGTGCTAATCCAGTCAACAAACACTATCCTTGTATACAACAAACGATTATTTTGGTCATCGATTAATGTGTCGAATATATCTTTGATTAATCGAATAAAAAATTAGTTTCTGTATTTTATTGAAAAAACTTGCTACTCCAGTGTTGTCCTCCAAACAAGGTGTAAATTGAAGGTTATGACAAAAAAAGTGATTATATCCATGTAGACTATACTTTACATTATGTGCAACAACTGTTTAAAATTAAGCCTTACATGATCAAAAACAACATCTGGTCAGCAGTTTAAATGACTATTAAAAATTACAATTATAATATAACCCTATAATGTAAATTTTACACTGAGGAAAACATGTCTTAAGCACTATAAAGAACACATGCATCTGTCAACTGTATGCTTATACGTTTGTTTTTAGCTATAAATATAAAGCATGTCTCTTGTTCAGGACAACTTGGTTCATGCACCTTTCACGCAGCAGCTCATTTTGTCCTCTGCTATTTTTTTAGATGGTCTTTGCCCATAAATATGTTATTCTGTAAAGAGACTGGCAGATGTTTTTTTATCACAGAGCACGCAGGCCTTATTAATTGCTAAGCAAATTCATTGTGTTATCAGATTAATGGAGTACGTTTTACAAGAAAATACTATTTCAGTCTTTCTACTTCAACATTTTACGTTTAATTCTATGCGTTACTTGACGTTTCTTTTGTAATTCTGAAATTTACTAGCAATTCCTGAGTGAAATTTGTTTCTGTTGTTGTACTGTTCTCTGTGCAGTAAATAAACACCTCTGTTATGTTATATTTTATGAGAAACAATAGGGCAGTTTGTACCTTGGGAAAAGCTTTAGAAATTAAAATGAATCAAATACATATTGATGCAAGCAGCATTAAGAGGCAAGATACAGAAGGGGTTTGATGCACTTCGCTAAAGTGGGATGGTTATGGATGTGGGATTCAAACCAAGAACCTTTTAATAACCAACTAAGATCTTTAGCGACTGCACCACAATGCCACAATAGTGAACACTACCAAAGAGACACAATCTGAGCCTGAATACGAATGCATAGCTAAGAAGATGCTGATGCTTTTTTTGGGTCTGATGTTCATCTTTGTCCGGCATGAACATCAGACCCAAATTTGACTATGAAGAAATTTGATGAGAAATTGTGTAGGAGGAGCAGCGGGAAAACAATGTGATCACTATGTGGTACATCCAAGATGGTGACCAATATAGTGAATTAAAAGAGGAGAAGTACTGACTGCTAAATTATTGATTTTAACTGGCATCCAACGAAAAATAAATCGGGGACCTGTTACCACAACTTAAATGAATGCATGGTTGCAAGTTTAAAATTCTAATTTATTCACCTTTTTAGTTACATTAGCTGAACATTGTGTGTAATGTAAACTTAAAATTGTGCATTAATTGATTTTCTTAAAGGGGAGGTCTAATGCTATTTCATGCATAGCACACTGTTAAAGAGTTGGATTCTTATGCTCATTCCCATCAACGTGCTTCATTCGTGTTACGGAAATCGTCGGCAGCGCTGCACAGGACTTGCTGGAGAAGAATGTCTCCAAAGAAGTGTGCTTTTGGATGTGAGGGAAAGATAACCTTGTTCAGCTTGCCAAAGAACCCAGCGTTATGTGAACAGTGGATGCAGTTTGTTTTTCTGGGACAGCAACGGAGTTGTGTGAGTGTGTTTGTTTGTTCCCATCATTTCGGTGACGAATGTTTTATAAACAAGGCCCAGTCCGACGCTGGATTTGCACATCATTTGATACTGAAAGATGGAGCAGTCCCAGTGATAAAAGATCCCTGTCATGAGCTGGAAGCTCAGGCGGTACGTAAAACTGCATCAAATTTCTGTGTTTTACTGCCAATCGGCGCGTAAGTGCTTGTGTCTCTTTAGCTCCGCCTACGTGACTCTTTAGCTCCGCCTCCAGGAGCTTGGCTGTTTTCAGAGAGAAGTGTAAAGCTGTATCTCTCTTTTATAAATCTGATAAAACTAAAGACTCTTCGGAGATATGAAGGATGCAATACTACTCTATTAGTACTCAAGATTAACGTGTTTGGCAGAAACTGTGTGTTATGTCCTCTTTAAAAAATTCAAGTTATAGTTATTTAATCAAATTGTCTTGTTAACTTTGGAAATTGGGTAGTGGATTTCTAGTTCCCAGCATGCTTTGTGTAGGACTGGATCACGAGAGTCAATGTTGAAATTAAAGTGCCCCTATTATGGATTTTTGAAAATTGCCTTTCATGCAGTGTGTAACACAGCTCTAAGTGAATGAAAACATCCTGCAAAGTTTTCAATCTGAATGTGCACCATGTATAAAGTTATTGTCTCTCAAAAGAAAGAGTCGACTCTGAATCATTAAAACGAGTCATTTTAAAATGAATCCCAAGCCGTTTCATGGTGACGTCAACATGAAACATTAGCATATTGCCCGCCCACTTGCCTTTCGCGTTGGTCTGAATGAAAATGCAAATTCATTCTTTGCCACTAGCTGCCACTTTTGAAGCGGTAAAAATAGCGGTTTCCCCGGTAACACTGTACACAAAGCAGCACTGCGCTCACAAACGCTGCTTTATCAGGCATTATAGACATGATGAAATGAAAATGAGATTAATCAGACCAATCAGCGCAGATTAGCATCACGCAAAGGAGGGCTTTGGAAAAATGAATCGTTGAGCAAATCGTTTGGGAGTCGTTGAGCAAATAAGGTAAAAATAAATGCATATTATAAGACAATGAAAGTGTTTTTTGCCCTTGCATGCATGTCAACCTGTTGTTGGGGACTCCCAAAACCAAAATATGAACCTTTCATTACCCATAACAGGGGCACTTTAAGTGAAGGGAAAGACCCTTTAGTGTTTAATGCTATTATGTTTGACATTTAAAAGATTTTCTGTTATGTTGAAGTTTTTGTGGTTTGTGCTGAAAAGTAAAAAGACTAAATGAAGGTAAACATTAAATTGACTCTATTAACAATTTTTTTTAGAGTGTTCAACAGTCCAAATTAGTGCTTAAAATGTTTAGCTTGTTAGAAAAATGTATAACATTTTAGCACCAGCTAAACAAACACCCTTAATATCTCAACTGTTGTGGATTTAAATATTGCTGAAGTGGGTCCACAAACAGTGTGGGTTATGAAGTCACATTCCATATCTTTCCTTCAAACTGCTGCAACAGGCTCCAGTGCCAGCGAGTAAAATGAATGAAAGCAAATGAATTCAACTCTCGCTTGGCTCCTAATAAACAGACTTGCATATGCAGCCCTATAACAGGGGCACTTTAAGTGAAGGGAAAGACCCTTTAGTGTTTAATGCTATTATGTTAGACATTTAAAAGATTTTCTGTTATGTTGAAGTTTTTGTGGTTTGTGCTGAAAAGTAAAAAGACTAAATGAAGGTAAACATTAAATTGACTCTATTAACAATTTTTTTTTAGAGTGTTCAACAGTCCAAATTAGTGCTTAAAATGTTTAGCTTGTTAGAAAAATGTATAACATTTTAGCACCAGCTAAACAAACACCCTTAATATCTCAACTGTTGTGGATTTAAATATTGCTGAAGTGGGTCCACAAACAGTGTGGGTTATGAAGTCACATTCCACAACTTTCCTTCAAACTGCTGCCACAGGCTCCAGTGCCAGCGAGTAAAATGAATGAAAGCAAATGAATTCAACTCTCGCTTGGCTCCTAATAAACAGACTTGCATATGCAGCCCTATCCTCAGAGTTGCATCGCTGAACTTTATGCATTTGGCATATGGTGCGACTGGAACAACACTGACAGAAACCCCGCCAAGTCTGAGCAAAGGATGCATTTGTCAGTCCTGCCACCTGCGAGTACAATAAAGAAAAATTTGCATCTTTCAGCGCAGCTGCGGGCCTGAACAAAACGGCCCCAGATGGCTGATGGCATATCATGATATCTGCTTTTTGATTAAAACTGATCAGTCTTTTCATAGGATTAATTGCTGATGAGCGCATGAATGTCGGGCAGTTCACTGTCCACTAAATTAATGAACTCTCCGAGCAGAGGCGGACAGGAGCGCGGGCATCTCGCCGCTTTAATCCTGTGCACACATGCAGAATAATCCTGTCTTATCTGCTCCGACTGCGTCTGAAACCTGTTGCTTGATAAGGGTTTATCCACTTGCGGCAATTGGTCAGTTTTGCAGATCTGTGTGTGTGTTGAGTGTAGGCTGCAATGGGTCTCAAACTGAAATAGCATCTGACATTTCTGAGACAATAAGGCGAGCGGCAAAGTAAGCAGACTGTAAACAGACTCACACATACCTCCTATGCGGGCGTTGTAGGCTATACCCACAATGCAGTGCGAGTTGTTGGCTACAGCAGCGACTTCACCTGCGCATCGCGTTCCGTGCCTGAAAAGAAAAAAAAATGCAATCATAAATCTCACAAAGATTTAATATTTGAGATATGTTAGTGTGTTTGAGCCTGAGTTTGATCAGAATTTTGAGTCTTTCTTTTCTAAATATATAGTTATTTTGAGGAAAAATGTCTAATATTGTGAAATAATTTGATATCACCATATATATGCTCATCAAGACTGAATTTTTTTTTAAATATGGTAAACACTGTGCATTTTATTAAAAAATACAGTAAAAGGATTAATAATGTGAAATATTATTACAATTTAAAATAACTGTTTTCTATTTTAACATATTGTAAAGTGTAATTTATTCCTTTGATACAAAGCTGATTTTTCAGAAGTCTTCAGTGTCACATGATCGTGCATTAACAAAGTAAATAGGGTGAACTAAATTTTGGTAACCAAAAGCGAAAACTTTGTTTCTGAAGGCACATTTTCAAACTGATATGCGAGTCAATCCTCTGTCCACACCGTCACTGCGGATCCAGGAGCACAGGAGCGCTGCCCGCTGCATTAGAAAGGCATTCATTGCATTTTTATCTTGTGCATTGTTCACTCGCTCTCGTTCGCTCTGTGCACTTCTTTACTAAAGTCTCTTTCAATAGTTTTTTTTTTTCCTGTCCTCACTCAATTAAGTTTCTGCTCCAGGAGGCACGTTCCACACTTCAAATATGAATTGAACGTTGCATTGTTTTCCGGTTTCAAATGTCCTGATGAGTATTAACAAAACAGCGCTTTGAAGTTTTGCCTGAGCTCTTGGCAGAGTTCATTGGTAAACATGCAGAGAACAAGCATTAAATCAGGTCCTTATCAAAGACAGAGACGTTTTCAATTAAATCCACACCAGCCTCAATCCCACAGGATTGGATTGGTTTCAGTGCTTCGCCACAAAAGAAAGCCTCTTCATTCTTTGACATGCAAAACCACAAGAGTCCAGCGTTATGCCTTTATTTGCATCGCTCCAAATATCACAGCTCTTCCTGTCCTCACTCAATTAAGTTTCTGCTCCAGGAGGCACGTTCCACACTTCAAATATGAATTGAACGTCGCATTGTTTTCCGGTTTCAAATGTCCTGATGAGTATTAACAAAACAGCGCTTTGAAGTTTTGCCTGAGCTCTTGGCAGAGTTCATTGGTAAACATGCAGAGAACAAGCATTAAATCAGGTCCTTATCAAAGACAGAGACGTTTTCAATTAAATCCACACCAGCCTCAATCCCACAGGATTGGATTGGTTTCAGTGCTTCGCCACAAAAGAAAGCCTCTTCATTCTTTGACATGCAAAACCACAAGAGTCCAGCGTTATGCCTTTATTTGCATCGCTCCAAATATCACAGCTCTTGAAGATGCCAGAGTTTCAAAACATTGCTCTATTTATCATAGATCCATCTATTGAGG
The DNA here is from genome assembly GCF_001515645.1 of Sinocyclocheilus grahami. Classification (NCBI taxonomy): domain Eukaryota; kingdom Metazoa; phylum Chordata; class Actinopteri; order Cypriniformes; family Cyprinidae; genus Sinocyclocheilus; species Sinocyclocheilus grahami. Next base: position 843,667 of record NW_015505660.1, on the reverse strand, counting down.
TCCAAAATAGCCAGCACCGTAATACACCCTAACAACCAGTGTTGAAGAAAGTTATTTTTAAAGGAACACTCCACTATTTTTGAAAATAGGCTAATTTTCCAGCTCCCCTAGAGTTAAACAGTTGAGTTTTACCGTTTTCAAATCCATTCAGCCGATCTCCGGGTCTGGCGGTAGCACTTTTAGCTGTAGCTTAGCATAGATCATTGAATCTGATTAGACCATTAGCATCTTGCTCAAAAATGACCAAAGAGTTTCTATATTTTTCCTATTTAAAACTTGACTCTTCTGTAGTTACATCGTGTACTAAGACTGACGGAAAATTAAAAGTTGCGATTTTCTAGGCCGATATGGCTAGGAACTATACTCTCATTCCGGTGTAATAATCAAGGAACTTTGCTGCCGTACCATAGAGCGCCTGAAAATAGGTTTATTGGAAGTTACCTAGCTGGGACTATTTTTAGGCGCTGCGTAATATCATTGCGCCTGCTGCACCCAAAGTTCCTTGATGCTAACGGTCTAATCAGATTCAATGATCTATGCTAAAAGTGCTACCGCCAGACCCGGAGATCGGCTGAGTGGATTCGAAAACTGTTTAACTCTAGGGGAGTTGGAAAATAAGCCTATTTTCAAAAATAGTGGAGTGTTCCTTTAAAAGCAATGCATTACAATATTGCATTAATCCTTATCCCTAAAAAGGTAACTAATTGCGTTACTTAGTTACTTTTTAAGCGTTTCTTATTTTTTTTAAAAAGTGATTCTTTTTCTTGTAAATTAAAAAGTAATGCGTTACTTTACGAGTTACTTGAAAAAGTAATGTTTACGTAACTCACATTACTTGTAAATCATTAACCCAACACTGCTACCAACTACCTAACACTCTAGCAACTGCCTAGCAAGACTGATAAACCTACAAAACTTCAGATCTCTCTTCAAACTAACCAGTTATTTAACTACACAAAGCTTATGACCTTCAAAATTCTAATCAATATTCCAGTTTTTTCAGCTTGCAGGTGAGACTCTGTGAAGCCAACATTTCCAGTCTTCTGCTCAAAAATAACGCTGAGATTTTCCAAACTCACTTCCTTCCACACGAGATCATTATGAAATCCCACCGGGTTTATTAGATAATCTCACTGCTTACAGGATGTGACGGCTTTCACTTACCCACTGCATGATCATTCAGAGCCAGACACGCACGTGTTTGCAGCGAACGAGGTGCGTTTAACACAAGAGTAGTTTTGAGGACATCAGGACTCACTTGTTCTCATTGCTGAAGTCGTATCGTGGGGTCGGGTCGTAGTCGTTTCCGTTCACATCGTAGCTCGCCAGCTGGTCCTAAATAACGCACAAACACACAAATAAATCTTCTGAGGAATTTAGAGTGAAATTAACATTTCGTTTTCCACTGTAGTGATCTGGGGAAGTCGTGGCCTAATGGTTAGAGCGTCGGACTCATGTCCACATGTCACTAAAATATGTAACAAACAATTATTTTATAAATCATACTGTGTTGAGCAGTGCTAATATTGTTAACTAAAATATTAAAAACATTTACGTGAAGTGAAAAAAAAATGTTATCGGGAAAAAAATTAAAGCTTTCCAGTTGTACTGTCAGTAAATATCAGACTGAATAAAAATTGGTGTAAAAATTGCTAGTAAGTTTCACCAATAATTACAAAAAATGGCAAGTAACACATTGAATTAAATGTGAAAATTTTTAATAAAAATAGTGAATAATTGGTGTAAAATTGGTGTAAGAATTGCTAGTAAATTTCACTAATAATTACAAAAAAACAGCAAGTAACGCATTTAATTAAATGTATTTAATTAAATTTTTGAAGTAAAAATAGTGAAATAGTATTTTTTTTTGTAAAACCTACTCCAATAATCTGTCTTATTTACAACTTTGAAAAATCACTTTTTTACAGTGTAGTTGCCAAGGAAATATTTGTAATTTTTGCTTAGTTTAAGTTAAAGCTGAAACAGAAAACAACAAATATAAATCTGAAATAAAATTAAAAACTATAGACATTTAAAAAATGGAAAATACAGCATAAGAATATTAAGAAATAATAAATAAGACTATCATACTATATTATTGATACAAAAATAATACTCAAGACACCCCAAGTGAATAGGGTAAAACTAAAAAGCAATAATACATAAAAATTAACTAATAATAAATTTATCTTATTTCTGATTGACTTCATTAAGAATTGCAAACATTTTTATTACAACTTTTCTGAGATCTTATGTTTAAATATGCAAATGAGGTATTATCTATTTAAATATGCACGTATTTGCATACATCCCCAGAACAGAAACCTGAACATTGGATAAAGCCAGATTAAAAATTCTTGTTTCATTTTGTTCACATTTTTAGAAAACAGATTTTAAATATATATATATACAGTGGGGCAAAAAAGTATTTAGTCAGCCTCCAATTGTGCAAGTTCCAATTGGGCCTGTAATTTTCATCATAGGTATACCTCAACTATGAGAGACAAAATTAGAAAAAAAAATCCAAAAAATCACATTGTAGGATTTTTAAAGAATTTATTTGCAAATTATGGTGGAAAATAAGTATTTGGTCAATAACAAAATTTAATCTCAATACTTTGTTATATACCCTTTGTTGGCAATGACAGAGGTCAAACGTTTTGTGTAAGTCTTCACAAGGTTTTCACACACTGTTGCTGGTATTTTGGCCCATTCCTCCATGCAGATCTCCTCTAGAGCAGTAATGCTTTGGGGCTGTCGCTGGGCAACACGGATTTTCAACTCCCTCCAAAGATTTTCTAAGGGGTTGAGATCTGGAGACTGGCTAGGCCACTCCAGAGCCTTGAAATGCTTCTTACGAAGCCACTCCTTCGCTGCCCGGGCGGTGTGTTTGGGATCATTGTCATGCTGAAAGACCCAGCCACGTTTCAACTTCAATGCCCTTGCTGATGGAAGGAGGGTTTCACTCAAAATCTCACGATACATGGCCCCATTCATTCTTTCGTTTACACGGATCAGTCGTCCTGGTCCCTTTGCAGAAAAACAGCCCCAAAGCATGATGTTTCCACCCCCATGCTTCACAGTAGGTATGGTGTTCTTTGGATGCAACTCAGCATTCTTTCTCCTCCAAACACAACAAGTTGAGTTTTTACCAAAAAGTTATATTTTGGTTTCATCTGACCATATGACATTCTCCCAATCCTCTTCTGGATCATCCAAATGCTCTCTAGCAAACTTCAGACAGGCCTGGACATGTACTGGCTTAAGCAGGGGGACACATCTGGCACTGCAGGATTTGAGTCCCTGGTGGCGCAGTGTGTTACTGATGGTAGCCTTTGTTACTTTGGTCCCAGCTCTCTGCAGGTCATTCACTAGGTCCCCCCGTGTGGTTCTGGGATTTTTGCTCACAGTTCTTGTGATAATTTTGACCCCACGGGGTGAGATCTTGCATGGAGCCCCAGATCGAGGGAGATTATCAGTGGTCTTGTATGTCTTCCAACTAACCAGTTATTTAACTACACAAAGCTTATGACCTTCAAAATTCTAATCAATATTCCAGTTTTTTCAGCTTGCAGGTGAGACTCTGTGAAGCCAACATTTCCAGTCTTCTGCTCAAAAATAACGCTGAGATTTTCCAAACTCACTTCCTTCCACACGAGATCATTATGAAATCCCACCGGGTTTATTAGATAATCTCACTGCTTACAGGATGTGACGGCTTTCACTTACCCACTGCATGATCATTCAGAGCCAGACACGCACGTGTTTGCAGCGAACGAGGTGCGTTTAACACAAGAGTAGTTTTGAGGACATCAGGACTCACTTGTTCTCATTGCTGAAGTCGTATCGTGGGGTCGGGTCGTAGTCATTTCCGTTCACATCGTAGCTCGCCAGCTGGTCCTATATAACGCACAAACACACAAATAAATCTTCTGAGGAATTTAGAGTGAAATTAACATTTCGTTTACCACTGTAGTGATCTGGGGAAGTCGTGGCTTAATGGTTAGAGCGTCGGACTCATAACCCAAAGGTTGTGGGTTTGAGTCTCGTACCGGCAGGGATTGTAGGTGGGGGGAGTGAATGTACAGTGCTCTCTTCCACCTTCAATACCACGACTGAGGTGCCCTTTGGTGTGTGTGTGTGTGCACTTTGGATGGGATAAATACAGAGCATTAATTCCAAGTATGGGTCACCATGGGTCACCATACTTGGCCACATGTCACTTTCACTTTTTCACAGTGCTAAAATATGTAACAAACTACTATTTTATAAATCATACTGTGTTGAGCAGTGCTAACATTGATAACTAAAACTGAAAATATTAAAAACATTTACGTGAAGTGACAAAAAAAAAATGTTATCGGAAAAAAAATAAGTAAATATCAGACTGAATAAAAAGTGGTGTAAAACTGGCTAATAAGTTTCACTAATAATTACAAAAAATGGCAAGTAACACATTGAATTAAATGCAAAAATTTTAAATAAAAATAGTGAATAATTGGTGTAAAAATTGCTAGTAAATTTCACTAATATTTACAAAAAAAACAGCAAGTAACGCATTTAATTAAATTTATTTAATTGAAATTTTGAAGTAAAAATAGTGAAATAGTTTTTTTTTTTTTTTAAAACCTACTCTAATAATCTGTCTTATTTACAACTTTGAAAAAATATTTTTTTACAGTGTAGTTGCCAAGGAAATATTTGTAATTTTTGCTTAGTTTAAGTTAAAGCTGAAACAGAAAATAACAAATATAAATCTGAAATAAAATTAAAAACTATAGACATTTAAAAAATGGAAAATACAGCACAAGAATATTAAGAAATAATAAGTAAGACTATCATACTATATTAATGATAATAATACTCAAGACACCCCAAGTGAATAGGGTAAAACTAAAAATCAATAATACATAAAAATGAACTAATAATAAATTAATCTTATTTCTGATTGACTTCATTAAGAATTGCAAACATTTTTTATTAAAACTTTTCTGAGATCTTATGTTTAAATATGCAAATGAGGTATTATCTATTTAAATATGCACGTATTTGCATACATCCCCAGAACAGAAACCTGAACATTGGATAAAGCCAGATTAAAAATTCTTGTTTCATTTTGTTCACATTTTTAGAAAACAGATTTTAAATATATATATATAATTGAAATCTACAGACAAAAAAATATATATATATATATATATATAAAGTATAATAAAATAAACACTTAAAAGTGTATTTTGGGCATTTTCTTTCTAGTCTGAAAGAAGACAATTTATGAAAATCTCAACAATTGACCAGTGTTTCTGCTCTAGTGTCTTGCCATAATAAAATGCATTTACAGCAATAATGCATGACCTGCAACAGGAGATCAAGATAATCTCACATAATTCTGTGCCAGATCCGGATGGTTCCTCTCAATACCGTCGTCCAAGATGGTGACGACCACATTTCGACCGGTGTAACCTCTCTGCCAGGCCGCAAGGATATTCATTTCTGAACGGCAGCGGCTGTTTTTATCACTACAGTGCTGCAAAACAGAAAGAAGTCATCAACATCAACGTACCTTCACTTGCTATCAGTTTCAGGCACACGCTTTTGACTTTGAAAACAGGAAACATTGGAAGACAATTAGGCTGAAGCGATATTCTCGGCTCTTCAGAAACACAAGCATTTATTACTTCAGTAACCTTATGGCTCAATCCGTCTGAGAGGAGATATGTCATAACAAGCGGCCACGTGACCCTGTAAATTAAACGGGTAGATTCATGTTTATTCAGCAGCAGAGGTTTACGTGTCCTTGAGGGTCTCATTTATGATTCTTTTCAACGTCGTCTTTGAGGACACGATCAACAAAGACGTCCCAGTGCGAAGTCAACATCAGAGGACGGACTGAAAACAGTCTCAGATTCCTTTGTGCTGGAATATTAATCATACGAGTGCAAATAAACACAGAATATGCTTTAATGCTGTCTGAAAACATCGGCTCTAATGGATTAACCATTAATCGTCTAGTGTTTGATACTGATATATTGGAGACCAAAAGGATTTGCATAAAATTGACAAGGTCTACAGTTTTTCAAAGACACTTTGGAGGGAAAAAAATTATAAAAGAGCGACAGTTTACAAGGATCAAGACGACTCTTCTATCAGTAATCAATGTGAAGCTTGTTGAATAGGAGCAGAAGTACAATGCAAACAAACAATCATTATAGAGTGAAGAAGGACAATTCATGAAGCTACTTTTGCCTGTAAGTGTGTGTGTGTGTGTGTGTGTGTATTTGTTCTTTTAGGGCTTGACTTGGAAAGCTCAGATTCAAGCTCAGAGAAAAGATTTATATTCAGTAAACAGGCTGTTCTGCCTCTGCTTTCTGATTTTATGAATCATGTAACCCCCATCTTGGTTCCACAATCATCATACAGCAGATGTAGTTTAAAATAGGACATGAATGAATCACTGAATCTGAGGCGATTCACTAAATCAGAACTGATTCACAGATTTTCTTCTATTTTTTGTACCTGTTTGCTCTCAGTAAACCAGACTAATAAAGAGCAAACGGCACAGAATGAAGACAAGCGATAGAAAAAGAGGAATTCAGGAGGCTGTGCTTCAAATTTGAACTAATTCTAACTTTACAGCAATCAGTCAGTGTCACCTATAGGTCAGTGACAGACGTAATGACAGAGACATTAAACAAACAAAATATTGACATCTAAAGCCACTTAAGTGTATTTGTCTATAGCAGGGCTGTCAAACTCAATTCCTGGAGGGCCGGAGCCCTGCAGAGTTTTGTTCCAACACTGCTGCAACACACATACCATGTAGTTTTCAAATAAGTCTGAAGGACATGATTAGTTGGATCAGGTGTGTTTACCCTCATCCGTCCCTCCCGAACCTGTAACAAAAGTGTCCCTCGTGGGTCAAAATGACCCGAAGGCCAAAAATGACACTAATTTTATTTTTGCTTATATTGGTCCATTTTTAAGATTATATTGGTCAATTTTTATAATTTTCTTTCCCTAATTTTTTATGTGGGTTTTTTTTTGTGATTTTTATTTTATTCACGGATATTTTTTGTGACAATTAGCATATTTGACACGTTTTTTTCACCAAAAAAAACAAAGACAGACAATTTCTGCATATATTTACTTTAAACATGATCATCCATCAGGACCTAGGTCACTGAGTGTCTCTGATGCCATCTGGTGGGGAAAGTTTACATAAAATTGCATTTTATGATTACAGCCACTAGAGGAGCCTATAGAACCCTATGGCGATTCTTATATGAGCCAAACAAGTGAAATGTTTAAAACTACACCAACTTGAGGCTTCATTAAGCTTTAAGATATATATCAAAACATTAAAAAAACTTTATACTGAATTTCAATCCAAACACATGCATATTCATACAGTTTAATAAATATGTAATAAATGTAAAATATACATTTAAAAATATAAATATGATATAAAGTCATTGGTCTCCACCCCATCACTCAAATTGAACTGTTAAGTCAAAATTTTTTTCTAAATGACAGTCGTTTCCCTGCAGAAACAACAAACAAGCTATAATGTGTTTCAATGGGAGTGTGTGCGCCATGTGTGTGTTTGTCTGTGCGTGTGCCTGTGTGTGTGGATATGTGAGTTTTTTGTGCATTGAGGACATTCTGCAGTCTCAGCCCTTTGTTTGGGTATGCATCTTTTCTGGATTGTGTCAGATTTTGTATAGTCAAAATAAATGAAAAAATGCTTTTTCGGACATTCCATTCATTCCTATGGCTGGGTCAAAATGAATGTGATACTTGTGGGTGTAATACTTTTTTTATTACACCCACATAGAATCCTCAAATTTTTTTGTGTGTGCTCCATGCTCAAGTGTGACAAAATTATATTAAAAAAATCCGCAGTTTTTTCGTAAATTCCATGCTTTTCCCGTGGAGGGTCAAAACGACCCGTGAGGGACACTTTTGATACTTTTTTATAGCACCCACTTAAACTGCTCAAATTCACTCAATTTTTTTTTCATGTATTCCCGGTTCAAGTGTGACAAATGTAGCAAAGTCTCATACCATAAAGATCAACGCTCGATTTTTAAAAAATCTTAAAAAATGAGTTTGGGGGTCAAAATGACCCGAGGGACGGATGACGGTTTAATTAGGTTTGAATCTAAACTCTGCAGGGCTCCGGTCCTCCAGGAATTGAGTTTGACACCTCTGGTCTATAGAGTGCAGGAATGAGTCCTAAAACCTGGACGTAATCAGTAATACTTCCTTGTGGTTTTTCAAAGCTTATACTTGTCAGTTGCTAACAAGAGTTTAAATGGACTACAGATGTTGTCAGGGACATTAAATGTCCTCACACTGAACACGTAAACTCCCTCGTCCGCTTTTACAGCCTAGTTGTGTTCATTCTTGCACTTTTACAAGCTATTCTACATCAAACTTTCCTACTTTTATCACTTTTATCAGTTTATCAAGCTGTAGACAAAAACATATATTTAACATATCACACAATGAGTTGGATTTTAAAGCATTAGAGTTCCTGGAGGCACATTTAGGCACAAAGAAAACCTATCCAAAAGAGATGCATGTATACACGATCTGAATTTTCTCCAAAATAAAGCAACATAATAGTGGAATCAGATTCATCCACAATAGCACAAAAAAAGAGCACAGTAGATCCTATGGAAGTCAGTTTCCAAATAAAAACGATAACACTTTACAATAAGGTTCATTAGTTAACATTAGTCAACTACTTTAGTTAACATGAACTAAGAATGAACCATATTCTACAGCCTTTATTAATCTTAGTTAATGTTAATTTCAACATTTACTAATGCATTATTAAAATCAAAAGTTGTGCTTGTTAACAGTTAATGCACTGTGAATTCACATGAATACTGTATTTTCAGTAACTAACATGAACAAAGATGAACATAACTAATGAAACCTTATTGTAATGTGTTACCATAAAAACCATTTTGAGTTTTTGTCTCATAATTCTGAATTTATATCTCGCAACTGTGAGATTTTTCTCAGATTTCTGAGTTTATATCTTTCAATTCTGCTTTTTTGTTTCCACCACAGAAAAAATAAAATAAAAAAGATAGTTGCAACTTTATCTCACTATTATATTTATTTTCACAATTGCAAGTTTATATCTCACAAATCTGCGTTTAAATTTCACAATTCAGACTTTTTTCAGAAAACTCAGAACTGCGAGATAAAATAAAAAGAGATAAAAAGTTGCAAGTTACATTTTAATCCCATGGTGGAAACATCTTCCATATCAGGAAAGGTGTTTTTTATATACAGATTGAAAGAGTTATCAGAAGCTGTTGTCTGGTGATGTAAAAGTCATGCAATCATGGAGTACTTTGTTTAGAACCTAACTTTAGCTTTTTACTTCTGACGGTTGTATTTAGGCTTCAAAATTAATAAAGGTTGTTCATTTATGAAGATTTTCGGTTACACTTTACTTGAAGGGGTGTGCATAAGACTGACATGACACCTTCATAATCATGACATGACACCTACATAATCAAGAGCGGAAACCATGATTTGTTTTTTCAGGATTCTTTGATTATTAGAAAGTTCAAAAGAACAGTATTTATTTTAAATAGATTTTTGTAACAATGTAAAAGTCTTTACTGTCACTTTTGAACAATTTTTCAATGCAATAAATAAAAGTATTTCCTTCAAACAAATCTTACAAACCTCAAACTTTTTAATAGTAGTGTGTATGATGAATACTTTTAGGTGTTTGCTCTGCGAAGTATGAGCTATTTCATTCATAATCATTACATTTGGGTAGTGGAATCATATTTCATCTTGAATACTTAATATAAACCAACAATGAATGTGTGTGTGCTGTGCTAGTCTAAAAAAATGTGTGCAGCACTGGGCACATTCTATATAGATCTCTCTATCATTCCCTTAAAATGCATCATCTGTTGTAAATAAGGGATGTGCACTAGTCTTCTAATTAAGAAAAGTGACCCAGACATGCTTGTAGATTTATCTGTCCCTGCAGCAATGCCTGAATTCATGGTTCCCCTCAGAAGAGCTTAACTTTAGAACCACTAGCGCATACGCTTTCTTGCTTTCATTAAAAAGGTCCAGAGGGAAATGTAATGAAAATCACATTCTGCAATAATTAGGTTTTTCTCTGTTACAGTCCTAGTGCTATAAATGCATGGATTGAGTTGGGAATCAAGTACATGTTCTTATTCAAAATATGTTCTATGAAATAAATCAATAAAAAAACAAACAGAACCCAATGATTTTCATGACATTTGGTTCCATTAAAGATCCTTGAATCTTTGGATCATACTGAAAAACTCCTGATCCACTAATGAATCTCCAGCGAGCTGTTTGGAGGCTGAATTGAATGTGATGAGAGAAAATAAACAGACAACTCATCTAAACCATCTGCATGACCAACTGCAGTTGACCATTGTTGAATCAGGCAAATGATGAACAAGTGAATCCTATGAGCCGGTTCTTTTGAATCAATCAGCCGAAAAGTCTCAAAAACATGAGTTACTGGTTTGAATCGGTCGAATAGCTCTCTCATTCCCTCACTATTCAGAAGAATCGGTTATTAACTTGTTCAGATATATAGTTAGGATGTATAATATAAAGCACTAAAAGACATTAAAAACATAAATGTGACTCTGGACCACAAAACCAGTCATAAGGGTAAATTTTCCCAAATTGAGATTTATACATAATCTGAAAGCTGAATAAATAAGCTTTCCATTGTTGTATGGTTTGTTAGGATAGGACGATATTTGGCCGAGATACAACTAAAATCTGGAATCTAAGGGTGCAAAAAAATCTAAATATTGAGAAAATCATCTTTAAAGTTGTCCAAATGAAGTTCTTAGCAATGCATATTACTAATCAAAAATTAAGTTTTAATATATTTACAGTAGGAAATTTACAAAATATCTTCATGGAACATGATCTTTACTTAATATCCTAATGATTTTTGGCATAAAAGAAAAATCAATAATTTTGACCCATACAATGCATTTTTGGCTATTGCTACAAATATACCCCAGCGACTTAAGACTGCTTTTGTGCTCCAGGGTCACAAATAAGTAGTCTCTAAATAAATATGAGATCATGAAAACGGCATGTATTAGAGTTATACACAAATGAAAACATCAAATTTAGTTGTTTAAGCTGTTTAAAATGAATTTATATCAAGTATGTCACACACCAATTCAACATCTCATGTACGGAGTAACAAGAAAATAAACTATGCATTTCACTTGATTTGTAGTATGTACTGTTGTGTACACTTACATATTATAAAATGGATAGCCGATAAAATGCACAAAAAAAAAGCACCTGTAAATGCACATTCTGCATTAATGAATCAAGTCGCACCATTTATAGAATGATCTTAGGTCTCATGAACTATATTACTTGACCTTCCCAATTTTAATTATTATTATTGGGCAGCTAACTTAAATACTTTAGCGTGGTGGAGGAAGATTGGTTCAGTGGAGTTAGGTGACAAGCCAGAATGGTTAGCAATTGAAGAAGCTTCTTGTTATAAGACTTCATTAACAGCTCTGCTTAAAGGGTTAGTTCACCCAAAAATGAAAATCAGGCTGCGTTTTACTCACCCCGAGGCATCCTACGTGTATATGACTTTCTTCTTTCAGACGAATCCAGTCAGAGTTATATTAAAAAACAGTCTTTGATCTTTCAAGCTGTTTAATGCCACTCAGCGGGTGTTGCATTGCTTCAGTCCAAAAGAAGTTAAATAAAAATCGCCCATCCTTAATAAAAAGTGTCTCACACGGCTCCGGGGGGTGAACAAAGGCCTTCTGTAGCGAATCGATGCGTTTTTGTAAGAAAAATATCCATATTCAAAACTTAATAATCACTTGAATCTAGCTTGCGCTCACTGTTTCGGGCGGATGACGTATGAGGTCAGCGCTGCGAATGCGCTGCTCAGAAGTGACGAACGCGGAAGCGCAGCGGAGAGATCAAAACAAAACACCGGTCACTTATTAGAAGTACAAAATGAGGATTTGTAAAGAAGAATGTCGGAGGATTTCGATATAAGCCAAGAGGAGACTGGTTTTCCTTTGCTAAAGTAAGGAAACTTTGCTTCCTTTGCTCCTGTTAACAAACGTTGGTTTTCACGAGACTCACCGTCGCATGCGCAACGCTGACCTCATACGTCATCAGCCCGGAGCTGCTTCCGTGTACAACTGTTGGCACAAGCTAGATTAAAGTGATTATTACGTTTTGAATATGGATATTTTTCTTACAAAAACGTATAGATTCGCTACAGGAGGACTTTGTTAACCCCCCCAGAGCTGGGTGAGACGTTTTTTTAATGGATGGGCACTTTTTATTTAACTTATTTTGGACTGATGCATGCAACACCCACTGAGTGGCATTAAACAGCTTGAAAGATCAAAGACAATTTTTTATATAACTC
>NW_015505660.1:827534-830970 GCF_001515645.1 Sinocyclocheilus grahami | reverse complement strand
GCCAACCTCATACGTCATGCTCCCGGAACTGCTTCTGTGTACAACTGTTGGCGCAAGCTACATTAAAGTGATTATTACGTTTTGAATATGGATATTTTTCTTATAAAAACGCATCGATTCGCTACAGGAGGCCTTTGTTCACCTCCCAGAGCCGTGTGAGACACTTTTTATTAAGGATGGGCGATTTTTATTTCACTTCTTTTGGACTGATGCATGCAACACCCGCTGAGTGCCATGAAACAGCTTGAAAGATCAAAGACAATTTTTAATATAACTCCGACTGGATTCGTCTGAAAGAAGAAAGTCATATACACCTAGGATGCCTCGGGGGTGAGTAAAACACAGCCTAATTTTCATTTTTGGGTGAACTAACCCTTTAACAGTTCCATCAAAATTGAAGTCAAAAATATCAATGGTAACGTAGTTATTTCAAATCTAATTAAAGTATTGAAACAAATCAATGTACATTTGAAAATTCCAGATTTATATCTAGATACCCCAATCTGTAATAATCATGCTTTTCCTCCGGGGTTACATGATAAGATCTTTTCTCAATGGAAACATATGGGTATAGTAACAATACAAGATCTTTATTAGGAAGGTACATTTAGTTCTTTTGAACAACTAAAACAATACTATGCTCTTGTTCCTGCTCATTTTTTCCGTTATTTGCAAGTCAGAGACTTCGCTAGGAAGCACAGTTCAGACTTTAAAGCTTTGAATTTAAATCCAACTTTAGAGAGTATTGTTAATGTACACCCTGGTGCGAGTGGTACTGTGTCAAATTTGTACACATTTTTGGTAGAAAAGGTGGACAATAACACTCACAAAATAAAACATGATTGGGAAGAGGAAATGGGTTTGAATATTCATGAAAACATGTGGGATGAGTGCTTGAGGAATGTACATACATGTTCTGTAAATGCTAGACATAATTTGATTCAGTTCAAGGTAAATCATAGGCTTCATTATTTTAAATTAAAACTTCATAAAATGTATCCCATGATTTCCCCACTCTGTAATAAGTGTAAAACGTTAGAAGGCACCCTGTTTCGTTCTTTATGGTCATGTAGTAAAATTAAGCCATTTTGGAAATGTGTATTTACATTTCTTTCTGAAGTGTATTCTGTCGACTTGGAGCCTGAGCCTTGTATTGGACTTTTAGGTGCAGAAAATGCCTTTTGTAGTAAATATCAAACACAGGCCATTTCGCTCTGCACGTTGCTTGCAAAAAAAATTATCTTTTAGGATGTGGGCAAGGGAACTGGGAAATATGTTACATTTGGAAGAACTGAGATATATATTAAAACATAAATTATCCATTTTCATCAAGATCTGGAAACCAATAAGACTGTTCTTACAGGCAGACTGAATATATTGGATTACATCTATTTTAATCAAACTGTCTGAATATACACTATTTGGATAGCTGTTGTTGCAGTACATCAAGATAAAAGATTGTATATTAACACTCTGTTGCTCATGTAAACATGCCTGATTGTAAAGCACTTTGTATTTGTTTTGGGGTGTTCTAATATAAAGCTTTAATGTTCTTGGCTCCAAAGTCATGTATTGTACAGTGTTACAGCTAAGAGTGCTTGATGATGCATCTTTCCTGAATAGTAGCTATTTTGTGACATTGTGTGTGTTGTTTCAAGAAAATAAAAATAAAGAGATAAAAAAAAAAACCTTCAATAATCAGTAAAAAAAAAAAAACATATTACTTGACTAAAGAATTGTTTATTATTATTTTTTATACAGTAAATATACACTACCGTTTAAAAGTTTGGGGTCTCTGTTTTGGGGATTTTGAAGTCTCTTTTGCTCACCAAGGCTGCATTTATTTGATCAAAAATTATGAAAATTATTACAATTCAAAATAACTGTTTTCTATTTGAATATATTTCAAAATGTAATTTATTCCTGTGATGCAAAGCTGAATTTTCAGCATCATTCCTCCAGTCTTCAGTGTCACATGATCCTTCAGAAATCATTCTAATATGCTGATTTGCTGCTCAAGAAACATTTCTGATTATTATCAATGTTAAAAAACAGTTGCGCTGCTTTTTTTTTTTTTTTTTGAAACAGTGATACATTTTCTTCAGGATGTTTTGATGAATAGAAAGTTCAAAAGAATATTTATTTGAAAAAAAAAAAAAAAACTTTTGTAACATTATAAATTTTATGCATCCTTGTTGAAAAAAAGCATTAATTTCTTTAAAAAAAAATCATACTGACTTTTGAATGGTAGTGTAATTACTTACTGAACACTGGTGTCTTTTTATCTCAACGCAACAAAAGCAGGTTGAACACTGCATGTCAGATATGAAAGATAAGAAGTGTCCTTTTGTAAGGACACCAACACATCTATTGGAAGAGTATTTTTTACATTCTTTTCAGGCTTGACAGCTCTTTGCTTGCGGTTACAAAACATTTCGCGCCACCTCGCATGGCCTCTGCCTGTGGCCTGACACTGATGAAATGGGTTATTGGGCATTTGCCATGCCGCACCATTTGTACACATGGCCCGGGGCAGGATATGATCAGAGGCCCTCCGTCAGATGCCCTCCAATAGACCTGGACTGTTTTATTACTCCCGAGATGCCGGCTGTCGGGAAGAGATAATCTTAGCAGGAGAGGGCCGCTTTCCAAACCCTGGAAACAGCTTGACTTTGAATGCCTGGCTGCTCTGTCAAATGAAGTCTTGGACAAACACGGCTGCTCGTCATATTGATGCGTCCAGGACCGATGTGATTTAACGTGCAAGATGGAGAGGCTGAACAGCCATGTGAAAAGTAGGGAGGGCACAATTGTAACAGAACTTAACAGCTTGGCTCATGAATATTCATTGGGCAGTCTTAATTAATATTCAACAGCAGTCTTGGTTCTCCTACCTGATTTGCTGAAAGGCATACAATGGTAAATAGACACTAGATGTAGTAGGATTGTAAAATAGTTTACATTTATTAAAATAGTTTGAAATAGTTTGTATATGTGACTAACTACAATTTTGCCCTTAGTAAAGTAAAAAAAAAAAGACCTAAAAAAAATGTACCTCCATATAATGGTTGCTACAGCTCCTAGGAAATGTTATTATAGTTTAGAAGGTTTTACTAGTTTTATTGTATTTTGCATTTTTAGTTTCAGTTTAGTTTTTACTTAATTTCGATGATGCATAATCCAGTCCATCAAGTTGGGAATGCAACACAAATTCAACCAATTAAATTTATATTTATGCTTTTAGCAGACGCTTTTATCCAAAGCGACTTACAAAAGAGGAATAAAGCAAGTACTCAAACAGTAATATTTATAATACAAAATGGCAGATTTATTAGACAACTAGATTATGATTGCAGCATTATCTTGCATTTTTGTGTTAAACATTTTTTCACTGGGGGGGGGGGGGGGGGGGGCGGGTGTAAGAGTGTGTAGTGAC
>NW_015505660.1:819360-827345 GCF_001515645.1 Sinocyclocheilus grahami | reverse complement strand
TTAGGTTTAGGGGGGGTGGCGGGGGGGGGGGGGGGGGGTCTGATTAATAGGTGTTCAGCTGCACATTTTTTATATTTTGAATGAATGCAGTTGAAGACAGTATTAATAAAAAATTACAAAATCCAAAAAAAACAATATTACAACAATAGAAAATAATATAACTGGTATGTTGTCAAAGCATGGAAGAATATTATAAAATCTTTAAAATACAAATGTAATCAGTGACAGTATGCAAGCATCTGTGTGTCTAAAACAATTCTGTATTTTCAGTGAAACAGAATTATGAATATTTCTATACTGGTGTCACCATTGCCTTATGCAAATCCACACAAAAAAATCCAGCAAATATCTACATTTTTTCAAAAGTTGCAGCCAATTTAAATAATTTTGGGCTTGCAAAATTCTGGTGGGTCTGAAAAAGTTATATACATATAAAGTTGTTTTTTTTTGTAATTACTTTTCATAAAGATTCAGATATAGTTTTACGGTGGTGAATTTCGGTCATTGTACATGGTGGTGGGAGGGGGGTCCATCTGTGCTATTGCTTAATTATGCAAAGTCACCCTGTACAGCGTTGAAAAAAATCAGACTGCAAGATACCATTAAAAATTATACGTAACATAAAAAATTATGCCATAACTCAACCCCAAAATTACAAATGAGGCCTCTTAGATAATAGGTGAACTGAATTTGTGAAATGTTTACATGACTACTTGAATACTCATCCACATCTTTAGTTTTAGTCTGTTTCATTCCTTATGACACATTGTGCCTTCTGTCCGTGATGACGCATCAGAAATTGCACCATACTGAAAATAATACCACTAAAGTCAAAGTTAAAGTTTCATTTTTTTCAGATTCACTACAACACAGCATACTGCAGGACATGCGGACAATGAAACATGCTATGAATGCACCACTGCTGCCACATTCAGCTGTAAATTTTAACTACCATCCCTGCGGCATCAGCGGGTGTTTATGATTCAGCAGCAGACTCAGATCGTGTGTCAGATGGCCTGCACAGTGCCAAGTTTATGCATACAATTTTTGAAATATATTCAATAGTTTTGTTTGAGGCCATTTAGATCAACTAAATGAGACTTTTCATGAAGACAGCAGCTGCAAACTACAATTTTAAGTTTGGTTTTAGTTTAATACCGTACGGTATTATTAAAAAGTTTGGGTCAGTAAGATTTTTGTGTTCTTAAAAGAAAATGTTATTAAAAGAAGTCTCTTATGCTCACCAAAGCTGCATTTATTTGATGTAGATGAGTTTGTTTCTTCATGGGAACAGATTATGAGAAATGTAACATTCCATCACTTGCTCACTAGTGGATGCTCTGCAGTGAATGGGTGCCGTTAGAATGAGAGTCCAAACAGCTGACAAAAACATCACAATAGAGATTAGCTGCATGTGTGTAAAAATTCAAATTCATCATCAAAATATTAGTCCACAATTCATAATAATGCTTTCACCAGTGAAAAGGTCCTTCTCCTGTTGTCCTCTCACATCAAAATCATATTTGTTTAGAACTGTTTTGGACTATTTTTTTTACTTGTAAACGGTGCTTGATCTGTGCATATTTCACTCCTGATTCAGATGAGATAACTTTTTCAACTGGTAGACTGAATGATGGATTTGTTTCTTACAAACACACAGCTTTTCCCTTCACAAGATGTTAATTGATGGACTGGAGTGGTGTGGATTGCTTTTGGATTATTGTGATGTTTTTATCAGCTGTTTGGACTCTCATTCTGACGGCACCCATTCACTGCAGAGGATCCATTGGTGAGCAAGTGATGCAATGCTACATTTCTCCAAATCTGTTCCAATGAAGAAACAAACTCATGTACATCTTGGATGGCCTGAGGGTGAGTACATTTTCAGCTAATTTTCATTTTTGGGTGCACTGTTGCTTTAACTTGTTTGTTTGGTGATGGTAATGTGGCCACAGGAGGGAAGGCTTACCTTCGGGTCCATGTGAATGAAGCTGTGAGTGCCTCTGGTGGCAAAGGTGGATCTGCGGACCACCCTGCTGTGATGGAAATGGTAATGGTGCTCCAGTCCTCCGATCTACAGAACAAACAATCATGAAAAACAGCAAGGGAAATCACAGTCGCACATTTGAGAAAGGCATGAAATAAACTTTTATCAGACAGCTTTGGTGGACAGAAATTGCATCTTGGCAGGGACTCGCCTACCCAAAAAAGAACCAATATCAACACAGACTCCAGTATAAAACCTTCATGCACATGGATTGCTATTCGGTAGAATGGACATATGGCACACAGTGGGTGGTACCATGGAAGGTGAAATCTAGCTGGCACATGCCTACTGCCCTCAAGATCTGACTGTGATACACAGTACATCTATCACACTCCGCTTCTTCTGAGACAAATAGTTACAGGGATAGTTCAGTATTTACACACTCTCATGTTGTTACAAACCTGCATGCTGTTATCTTGTCAATGAAAGTAATTTTATTTTGATGGCTTTGCACGAGGAATGTAATTACTTAAATGTCATAATTACAACTACCATTCTCCTTCCAACATATTTAAACTGTCACATCATGATTGCAATGTTCTAAATGCATTTTAGCGACCATGACATCAAACTTGGAATGATGTCATTTTTGAATCGGAATTTTGGAACTCTGGTGGAATATTTCAATGAATAAAGACAGAATATATAGCACAAAGTTGCAACTTGTGTGTACTACTTAAAGCTACTGTATGTCATTTTTTTCTTTTTACCTCGAAATATCAATTTCAACATCGTTCTGATGGTACACTGATTTCTAATAAAGCAAGTGGCTACTGTTTCTTTCCACGCTCCCACCAAAATATCTGTTCTGAATCTGGGAGTATATAACTTTATTGAAAATGGCGCAAAAATAGCAGATTATTTTACAGCAGCAGCAAATGCAATTGTAGAGCCAAAGCTGCTTGACGACAAGCCTCCAAGTTTAGCAAAAAAATTTAAAAAGCGTAATGCTGCATTACACAGGAAAGGAGACCAGAGGCTGTTTTTCTTTCTTTCTTTTTTTTTATGGATTTCAGTGGAGGAGCTTCAATATGCTGAATAAACAGCTTTTGTGGGGGGGAAAAACAGCTTATTATTTAATGAATCTTTAACACATTTGCCATCAAGCAGTCATATTGGATTGATTTGGATTTGATTGTTTACACTGAACAAAATGCTATTTTATAAGATAAGTCACATACAATTTGCAACAGGTAGGATTCAGTTTATGGCTCTTCTCATTCATTTCAATGCTATCCACAAACAGTGATTGGCTGTCGCACAACTCTAACAGAAATTCAGTGACATTAAGACCGGGATCTGATGGATTATCAAGGCACACGTGATCCAAGTTGACCGTTATGATTTCTCTAATGGTAGATTCACGGACCCTGGTATCTCCAATAATAAGACCATCTCTGGTAAAGTTATTGACTGAAATTACGACAGTGATATATTTACAACAGTGAATTCCCAGGGGTTAAAGCAAAAAAAAAAATCCTGAGCCTGAACTTTTTTCCGGGGATTGGGGGTTGCGGGGGTGGACACATACACAGGGTTATTTGGCAAACAAAAAAAGAAAATGATTTTCCTTGAAACTAACTAGTAACGTATCTGCCATTGCCATTAGCCCTTGACAGGCTCAGACTACAGATTATGGTGGGATATTTGAAACAGCAATAACAAGAAAGGTTACTCACTACAATATGGTGCAAACACATGTAACATTTAGGATGCTTTTGATATCAAGTTTCGCTGGTTAGCTATGACCTACAATCTAAAACATGAAATTTCTAAAAAAAATTTGTTCAAAATAAATAATGGTAAATTAAATACTAGGAAATGAATATAAAATAGGAAATATACAAAGACAGTTTACTTCAGAAAACTACTGTTCAGTTCAATTTTTAAAAAAAACATTCAAATGGTCCAAGAGCTGGTAACTTAAAGGTCACACCTTTAACACCTATCTATTTTACACCTTTCTGGAGTTTTATTTTTGGTTTTGATGTCCTTAAGATTGGCCTGATTGGCCTGTTGTGTTCTGAGTGACGCATGGCCAGGCCAACCACAGGTAACTAGGGTCAGCTGACGTCACAGCGCTAGCTGGAGGCAGCAAAACAAAGGGGAAACTGGAGGCGGCCCATTCAAACCAGTGCAGATTCGGCTACATGAGGAGCTTAAAATATCATCTTGTTGTGATGTTGTGTGCCAGAATCGACGTAATACAGCATATCTGCTGCCACTAGGGATGGGCGATATGGGCTTAAAAATATATCACGATATTTCTGGTATTTATTACGATAACGATATCAAAGACGATAATTCAGGGAAACCTGTTTCTTTTAAGAAAAGTATTATCTTTCCTATTTTTACTCAACATAGGGTGAGCATTAACCTCCTGAGACCCTGCATCCTCATATGAGGACATTATATTGTAGTGAATTTCTCTGAGACTATACATGCCACAGTCTGGATGTCCTGTACAGAGCACATTCAGGGCTTTTCAGAGATACTAAATGTTTGGATGTTTCACCATGACCACCCCCTCTCCTTGGTCTTCAAATATGTCTGATATTAATTTAGTGACACTCTTATGGAAATATCATAATATTTTGTATTTGTCATTTAAATCAGACACATTTTTAAACTGTGTGTCATAAATCAACATCTCAGGAAAATGTTATGGGGTTTCAAATCAAAATATAACTGTTATGAAACAGGACACAAGTGATCATATGAGGACACCGGGACTAAAAGCATGTTTATAACGCATTTTGGGAGACACAACAAATGAATAGGGAAAGAAAATATATTTCAATGTTCCTATGAAATATTATATATTATTATGAAAATCTTGTCAATTATTACTCTCAATATTACACTTCTCTTTTTCATTACATGTTGCCCCAAAAACACATTAATATGCAAATTAGATATAGTTTATAGATACATTACATATCATGAGAAAACATGTTTGTGGCCATTTTACACACATTTTGCAGAAAGAAATATGGTATATCAAATCAATCTGTTATAACATAGTTGAGAATTATCTTTATACAAAGTTTGGTTAAAAAAAATCCTAAAAACTAAAAATGTATTGATTTAATAAAATAAATAAATAAATAAATGTTTTGCCTATGCATGTTCATGTCTTTTTATTAAATTTTTTTAAGAAATTGAGTCCCGATGTCCTCTACCAAGGACGTAGCATAACTTATGAATGAAATATTATTATTATATATTTTTTTTGAATGCTCTAAACAATGTAATGACATTAAAAAAAAAATCCTAAAATGTTTTGCGGGGTCTTAAGAGGTTTATGAGTTCACACGTAATGTAAAGACGGTTTAATTCATACTGGAAGCCCGAGGGCACCCTTGCACAGAAACTCCACATATCCATAGCAGAAGAAATACTACTGACGAGACCGATTTTTTGTGCACTGTACAGCCCTAACCAAACCAGTTACAGCCTGAGCTCCTCATTTAGCGATATAGTCTACTCCTCCTCAATTTCACGTCCGCTTTCCGTGATTTCGGTCCGCACTGTCGCACACAGAAATATGCCAACAACTAGACTTTATCGTTATTATCGCAGGAAGACTAATTCTTATCGTGGGGAGAATTTTTACCGGTATATCGCAAACGATAAAATATCGCCCATCCCTAGCTGCCACTGCCAGACAAAAAAAACGATGACAGCTGTGGTTAAACACGATAAAACGAGTGGACTGGACAGAAACAATCGTCAAAAATGCTCGTTTGCTGCGCACACTTCTTATCAGAAAAGGTTCAATAAAGTATTGTCTTTTGTTGTTATGGGCGTGTCTACAGATTTCTTGCCATATGTCTATGTTTCTTGCATCTCACTACTATGTCGTGTATGAAATAATGTCTGTGTGCATGAGTGTAAACCAACAAACTGATGATTCATATATAATCATTTGTAATTGTATATACATTGTTGTGATTAATTGTGGCTGGAACAATACTGTAGCTGTAAAAATAGTTGCTTGCTGAAATTGAAATGTATACACATCTTCATCATGACAAGATAGACACGGTGAGTTTGTCTTTACTACACACGTTAGATGTGATCACCTCATAGTAACAATCCTGTCAGATCGTCCATCCTTTGAGTGAGAGTGTAATGTTACAGGTCGGCCGATCTGGTTTCGTGGTTAAAGTTAAACTTTTCGACATGTTTCTGTGTTGTTGTTGCTCAGCAATGGCATGGACGCGATTTTGTCT
Organism: Sinocyclocheilus grahami; assembly: GCF_001515645.1. Classification (NCBI taxonomy): domain Eukaryota; kingdom Metazoa; phylum Chordata; class Actinopteri; order Cypriniformes; family Cyprinidae; genus Sinocyclocheilus; species Sinocyclocheilus grahami. The sequence continues at coordinate 821,063 of NW_015505660.1, read as the reverse complement.
GGGGGTTTGGCAAAAGGAAAGAGGGACTGTGGGCGGTGCTCGGGGTGGTGACTGAAGGCGGCGACTGTGTAGTTCTGACGTCAACTTTTTACGGACGTCACAACGGTTCGTGAAAAATCACAGCTACTTTATGCAGGCTGTGTGCATTTTACTGTGGACTGACTGTTTTGAAACTTATATGGTATAGTTACATAGCACCTAAACCTCAGTTATCGTGAAAAAAGCCAGGACATTTTTTTATACAAAAAATACAGTTTTGACAATAAGGGGACCTTTAAACAGGGTTCGTACAGATACTGCAAAATAAAATTCCAGGACTTTCAAGGACTTGCACTACTTTTTTGGTTTTCAAGGACTAAAATCAGATCTCACTTATCAATCAATATTGTTGTTATTATCTTTCAAATTATAATAAATAAACTAATAAAACAAAATGGTACAAATAAAGTGCAGCACATGCAAAGAATGCAATGACTGGCAAATTTAACATTTGAAAGGATACTATGGCAAAGTTATCGCTTTCCTTATTCAAACTGATTTTTTTTTTATGAATACATGATTGACCTAAAGAATGAAAGCTATATCATACACTTTGAAAATTATGAGCTTTATCACGCTCATAGACACTAGGGGTGTGACAATACACTTAACTCATGAAATGAGACAAAATGCAGATACTTGGTTCACTAGAATGAGACAATGTTTTAATACTTCAATAAATTTTCAAATGACAAAATATTTGTCTTTTAATCACAAAAAGTAAAACAATGCAGTTGTATTTTGAAATGTTTTAACTAATCTAGTGCTTAACTAATTATTATTTTGCTAATCAAGTAATCTACTGATTATTTTGACAAGTGAGTAATCTGATATTTTTTAGTAATACAAATAGAACTAAGTGGAAAAACAGGCTTTAAATATGACTATATTTATATATAAACTAACGATGAGGCAGTAATAATTGGCCAATCAAAACCAATTATTTTTGGTTTTATTGAACAACACTGTTAAATACATAATGTAATATGCCTATATTATAACAAATACCTGCAGAGGGCGCCAACGGCCTGGTGATGTTTCATGTGATTCAACGACGTTTGAATCCATTTCATTTTAATATTTGGCCACATGCAAGTCAGAAACTTTTATTTTGAAATTGTGATGTACAATAAATCACATGTTTAGAAATATGTTTATGTATTCTCCTGTGTTGGCATAGGTTTAAATGATTTACGTTACAAATCAAGTGAGTTTTCCCAGATGAACGTTAAGCAGCCCAAATTCACCGCATATGCGGAGGAAGAGTTTAGCCCCTTTCACACATACAGTCTTTACTGGTAAATTACCATATCGTGTGTGAACAGGACCTTTTCAAAAATCCCGGTAAATTCGTTCTGGCAATCATATCGTTCTTATGGAGATGACGTGATTACTCTGAGCTGTTTACAAAGCTCCGCTGCTTTTTTTAAAGGGGTCATATGATGCTGCTAAAAAGAACATTATTTTGTGTATTTGGTGTAATGAAATGTGTTTATGTGGTTTAAAGTGCATTGCATCGCGCCACGTAAACATAAAACCCTGTCTGCATTTGTGATCAGAGAAATGACAAACAACAAGCCCTACTCTACACTGCCCAAAACTCACGTTTGAATCATCAGTGGCAAATTCTTTAAATGAAAACGTACTTACGTGAGTCAGAACTG
>NW_015505660.1:818995-819199 GCF_001515645.1 Sinocyclocheilus grahami | reverse complement strand
ACAGTGTTGTCTTAACCACTGATTTGTAGTCGTGTCCTCTTTTGGAAGACCAAACAAAGTAATTTCGCTTTCACAACGAAACAACGAAAAGCCTAGCGTGAACGGAAGCCCCGGCTTAGCGTGAGCTGAGGCCGGGCTAGAGTGAGCAGAGGCGGCAGGGTCGAGAACGGCGGATCCGACGAAGGGGGGGCAAGCACATGTGAT
>NW_015505660.1:809991-817739 GCF_001515645.1 Sinocyclocheilus grahami | reverse complement strand
GCCGGCGGATCCGACGAAGGAGCAGCTTTCACATGTGATGACCCCGGGCTTCGTCCACGGTGAAAGCTGATCCAGCGATCCACTGCGCAAAGTTTATGTATTTCCTCAGCGACCAGCACGGATCAGCTCTAGGCATGATGAAGCGGATATCGTCCTCTTTTGGAAGACCAAACAAAGTAGTTTCGCTTTCACAACGAAGCACACAGCGTCTTCAGGACATGGCGGCGGCAACAATACTACAGTGAGAATAAAAGTTACGCCTTCTTTCTTTTCGTGAACATTTGGGCGGCATTATGCAAATCTTCCCACACAGTGATGTAGATATGTGGGGGCGTGTTAGAACGAGGCGTTTTAGGTAGGTGTGGCTGACTCTTAACTTTTATAAAGAATATCTCTTTGGATTTGAGACTTTAGTCTTTGCAACTTTACAGATCTTCTTTATCACTAAGAGCTTGTAACACTCCAAAGAGAAAGGAAAAATTTTAATTGAATCATATGACCCCTTTAATAGCTTTTCTATGTAAATATGACGCTAGATGGAAATCTTTGACCATTGCGCCTCGCAGCTTTTTCAATGTGTCGCGCTCGAGACCTAGGCTTATTTTCCATTCATCAGCTAATGCGCGTCTCGTGTTTATAAGAGCAAAAACTTCTGATTGGCTAGTAATGTTAGTTTGGTTGAGAGTGAAATATGTGTTCCTCTCATACATTGGTAGGCGAACTCATGAACTCGAACGTGATATCAACAAGTGTTTTTAAATGTAGGACGACTTTTTTTCCCTGGAGCCAAACGCCGCACGCCGGAGATCCGGCACGGTGCCGGAGAACTTTTAAGCCCTGAATTCCTCTCACTTAACTGTAGGGGGCTCTAAAGTCACAATACTACATATAGTTGCTTTAATGGCGTTATTTAACAGCTAATGTCATTATGAGCTGTCACTGTATGGAAAAGAGTTGTGTAAACTCTTGTTTTCCTTATGTTTGTCTATGAAGAAAGTCATACAGGTTTGGTACAACAAAAGGCAATTAAATAATAATTAGAGTAAATAATAATAATAATAATAATACACGAGTTAATCTTTCAGGATGGCAATCTGTAAATGAACTCCACATTTCTTTGCTCACTCACATTGATTCTGCTTGCTGTCAGGACACACGGAGCAGAACTGAGGTTCATGCATTAGGTGACAAAGTGGACTTAAACTAACCTTGAGAGACAACTTTGCTTATAACAAAGAAATAAACTAGATCTGCCACTGTGATGGGACACTGAGCAACCAATCCTCTTAAACCAAAGCTTGACAGACTTTAGAGGTTAGCTTCAGATCATATTGTAGCCTTGGAGATAAGTGAACTTAGAGATGCCAAATTCAAAGCATACTATTAGCGTAGACAGTGTTCATTTGAAAAAACCCCACCTCCAGATGTCCCAAGGCCCTCTAATGGTGCTTTTCCACTGCGTGGTATGACTCGGCTCGGCACGGCTCAGTACGGTACGGCACGGCTCGGCTCGGTTTGCGTTTCCACTGCAGTTTAGTATCGCTTTAGAATGGGTGGGATTATTCACATGTCGTTATAGTTGCTAAAAAACGTTTTCATTCCACATCGCCCCATCAAACTCTCGCTGGATCTGCTCCTCTGCTATCAATGAGAGGAACGTCTGTTCTTCCGCAACAGGGGGAACAGCCACTTTTTGGTTGTTAAAAAAAGGTGCGCTCGTTCAAAACAGTTGCGTTCGATCCTTCGCTGGCTGTGCTGATTTAAATCTAGAGGGGCTGTTGGTGTCTCATGTCGCAAGTTCAGTGACGCAGGTAGTGACGATTTTCTCTGGCCAATCCGTGATCAGCAGAGTTTACACGTCACGTTTTGGTAACGGTACGCTTGGAACCCCAACCGAGGTGGTACTAAAAAAAGTACCAGGTACCAGGTACTGTACCCAGTGGAAAACCCCCAAAAAGTGAACCGTACCGAGCCGTACCGTGCCGTACCATGCAGTGGAAAAACGCCATAAGAGAGAGGTGCATTCCATACCGTGCAGTTGACTTGGGAAACAAGAGCTGGACAACGTGTTCAAACAATCCACAGGATGATTTCTCAAGTTCTCACGATGTAAACATGGTTAGGAAGAGTTTATTTAAGGACAGGGGGTAATTCTGGACATACTGCAAGAATATGAAGCAATACAGCAGTTGACCAAGAGAAACCTGGCGTAATCCAGTATTTGGAAATCCTAGTGGCTTTTTGATTCTTGAAATTGTTAAAGGTGCTGCCTGCAATTTTTGTAATATCACACATCAAATTATCATATCACTAAAATCTTTGCTTTGAGATATGTCTAGACTCTTTAAACCACAACAAAAAACAGGCATTAGCCAATCAAGTGCTCAGGTTTGTTGGCCCACATGTTTTTAGAGGTTGTGGTTTTATGGAAAGGAAGTGTGGGTGGTCTAATTTACTGGTATTTGCTAATGCCGTGATCCAGACAAGTTGGAAGTGGGAATACTCAGGCTGAAATTTCCCATTTCCAACCTCAAAGCATTCCAAACATTCGGAACTCAGAATTCTTCCACCTCCACTTGAAAATAACCAATGGAACATTGCTTCAGTAGTCACAGTTTTAGAAATTAGATCAAATGTTGCTTCTCATTGGTTGATCAATCTCACCCCACTACAAAAGTAAATTTTTTACAAGTAGGAGGAGAGAAAGACTGAATGACTTGGTCGCAGGTAGAGGATTCACAACAGCGGAAAAGAGGTAAAGTAACATAACATAAATAAGCTCATGAACTTGAAGTTAAAGGGCTCGATCATACACTTGGCGCAATGTGGCGCCAGACGCAATGCAAGTGTTTTATGCTAGTTTCAGCCTGACGCAGTAATCATTTTCACGTCCTGCGCCACATTGTTTAAATAGCAAATGCATTTGTGCCCATGGGCGTGCTGGTCTGAAAACGAGGTGTGTTCAGGCGCATTGTTGGCACTTTGCTATTTTGAGGCAACTAAAATAGACCGAGCCATTGACCAATTAAAACCTGGTCTAAAGTCAATGGCGCAGTAGTTCTTTGTTATTTAAAGAGTGTGTTAGTATAGGCGGGTCCACAGCCCGCGTACACTCTGCTTATTACACACATAGGGACGCACAGCAACACACAAGCATGCCAAATATTAAAAATTAAAGGATTGCAATGTAAAAGATTATTATTGTGTAGGCTACATAAATATAAAAATTGCTTCATGTCATAATGGATAGTCATTGCATGTATCAGAATTAGGCTACCTATTAGCTCACGCACGAGCAGATCCGTTTCCTCTCTGGTTGTGTCTTTGCGCTTGCAAATTCCACCGTGTAAATAGCAAATCCGCCATGGTGTGAGCGCAACTGGCTCTTAAAGGGAATGGGAGATGATTGGTTAATTGCAAGTAATGCCCAAAACACACCCATTACTCATTAAGAGAATAGGGACAACCCTTTTAGAACATGCGCCGGGCACGCCAACAGTTTTTTCCCGTCATTAAACTAGCAAAAGTGGATTTGGACACGCCCTAAGTGCACCTGTGCCGTGCGCTTTAGACCTTGCGCTTAGATTGTGAAAATAAGGCAGTGGTGGACAGTAACGGAGTAGTTTTACTTTGTTACTGTACTTAAGTACATTTTTCAAGTATCTGTACTTTACTGGAGTAGTTTTATTTTGAGTAACTTTTACTTTTACTTCACTACATTCCAAAGCATAAGATCGTACTTTTTACTTCACTACATTTCATCAAACATATCGTTACTCCTTATAATATATCACATGCTCTGACACGCAGAAGCGGTGTCTGATTCAAGAACGAACTGATTCTTTTCAATTAACCTTTTAAATCGGTTCGCAAATCGGACCAAATGATTCATTCACAAATTAGAATGAACCGATTGCAGCTGTTCTCGAGTTGACAATTCACTGATTCAAATGAACAGTGTAGTGCGAATCTCCAGTGAACTGAATTCACAAGTAAGAACCGGGAGATCTTGTGAGCGCGCGTGCGACTGATGCTGCTAAAAGTAAGCTACTAATGTCGAATTTTAGGATTAATTATTGTAACTGAAAACATATTTAGGTCAAAACTGTCAGTTGTTTGTGAACTAAATCTGCTGTAAAGGGTGATCAATTTAAGCCCACTGAAATGCTTGAATGCAGACACATCAATATCAGTGTCTCTATGTTTTAGGTAAAAAAAAAAACGAAACATTAAAATAACAGACTAAATAAAATAACTCATGCACGTTCATATTCCCTGCTGCCAGTGTCCTGACATTTTATCCTACCCGTCAGATTGTCCTACCAGGGTTTACTGTGCATGCGCACATCAATATTGCGTCCTTTTTCTCACGCTGCACAACACTTTTTAACGTATCTGCATTACTGTAAGGGTAGGTTTAGGGTTGGGGTAGGTGTAGACTTTGATAAAACACAATCTAATAGGTAGAAAAAATTATTTATTGTTGGTTTCCTATAGCTGTATCCCTTCTAGCCACAACCGCGAATATAACACATAATTACTGTATTTGCATTACTGTAAGGGTAGGTTTAGGGTTGGGGTAGGTGTAGACGTTAATAAACCATAATTTTACAGGTAGCATTTTTCGTTGTCGAATTGTACTACCCACTGTTTTAATGGGAGGTAGCAAAATCTGACAGGGTAGCACAAATTGACAGAACACCGTAACGTTAACAGTTTTATTAAAATTCTACGCATTTAGCCCTATGTGACGTCTGTTTTTATATTGTTTATCAACAGTATAAATTTTTGTATTGTTTGGATTAACTAGCCGAGTAGACAGATATGAATGTTTATTCATAACCATACTGAAAATAAGTAAATATTGTTAGCTGATGCTAACTGTCTAGCTAACAAGCTTGCTGGTGCTAAGTTGAGGTAATTTTTGGATATAAAATCCAAATATTTTTATTCAACCACCTAGATAAATTACATCTGGGGGAAAATAAAGGATGTGATGTTCAGAACATGGTAACTACAGCAATTATCAAAGTGGTGATGCCCTCTGGGGGCATTTGGCCAGGGGTGTTTTTACATTACAGACAAGGTTTATGAAGAAAAAAATCATTATGAAAATATACTATTTTCCTTAAAATGTTCTTCCTAACTTCGGGCCTTATTCTCATGTCGTACTGTATATAACTGTGATGTTCTGCAAAACAACAAGCTTTAAAACACTTTTTTCTTACTGGTGAAAATCAGATGGTCAAATCTGTTTTTACTTAAGGACATTAAAAAATCGAGTACTTTTGTACTTTCACTCGAGTAAAATTGAAAAAGGAGTACTTTTACTTTTACTAGAGTAATATTTTATTATACATATCTGTACTTTTACTCAAGTTCTTGATTTGTGTACCTGGTCCCACCACTGAAATAGGGCCCAAAGGCTGTACAGTATTTAGGTGCACATTCATTTTGTATCTGTCTAATTTCAACCAAGTGAAGCATGGACAGGTTTGCTTGATCTCCTTGTGCTTGGAAACACAGGACTGAAACTATGCAAAATATGAGCAAGTTACATTAAATAAGGCTTCACTTGCATGATCTGGACCAATCACCAAAAAAGTCGCAATTTATTATTGGATGCCACACCAATAAAAAAAACTTCAAAATACAGAGCAATTAAATTTTCCTATTCAGCCAATGTCAATTTGTAATAATTTGACATATTGTTAGATCTATGCAGTTTATGGTAATATCAATACATTTCAATGTTTAATTAAGTTAACTTTTGCACAATAAGTTTTGTTGTGTTGGGCCCCTTCTTTATTTTAAAACATGCGTCCTGGGGGCCGTTCCTCGTACCTCACTTATAGGAACACCACTATTTTTGAAAATAGGCTCATTTTCCAACTCCCCTAGAGTTAAACAGTTGAGTTTTAACGTTTTCTAATCCATTCAGCTGATCTCCGGGTCTGGCGGTAGCACTTTTAGCTGTAGCTTAGCATAAATCATTGAATCTGATTAGACCGTTAGCATCTTGCTCAAAAATGACCAAAGAGTTTCTATATTTTTCCTATTTAAAACTTGACTCTTCTGTAGTTACATCATGTACTAAGACCGACGGAAAATGAAGCAGAAGTTGCAGCAGGCGCAATGATATTACGCAGCACCTGAAAATAGTCCCAAGCACGCTCCCTGTGCAAGCAGGTGGTCACGTTGGTTACGTTGACGGAAGTTAGCCTATTTTCAGGTGCTGTGTAATATCATTGCACCTACTGCACCCATGGCACGGCAGCAAAGTTCCTCGATTATTATGCCAGAATGAGAGTATAGTTCCTAGCCATATCGGCCTAGAAAATTGCAACTTTTCATTTTCCGTCGGTCGTAGTGCTCGATGTAACTACAGAAGAGTCAAGTTTTAAATAGAAAAAATATAGAAACTATTTGGTCATTTTTGAGCGAGATGCTAACGGTCTAATCAGATTCAATGTGGTCACGTTGGTTACGTTGACGGAAGTTAGCCTATTTTCAGGTGCTGTGTAATATCATTGCACCTACTGCACCCATGGCACGGCAGCAAAGTTCCTCGATTATTATGCCAGAATGAGAGTATAGTTCCTAGCCATATCGGCCTAGAAAATCGCAACTTTTCATTTTCCGTCGGTCGTAGTGCTCGATGTAACTACAGAAGAGTCAAGTTTTAAATAGAAAAATATATATAAACTCTTTGGTCATTTTTGAGTGAGATGCTAACGGTCTAATCAGATTCAATGATCTGTGCTAAGCTACGGCTAAAAGTGCTACTGCCAGACCCGAAGATCGGCTGAATGGATTAGAAAACGGTAAAACTCAACTGTTTAACTCTAGGGGAGTTGGAAAATGAGCCTATTTTCAAAAATAGTGGAGTGTTCCTTTAATACATCTGAGATGATTTGAAAGATGCCAGATCTTCTAATCGTGATAACTGATCTCTGGGTAATTTGGTTCTTCAAATGAATTTGCGGATTTGATTAAAATATCTGGATTTAGTTGTCACCGTTCTCGTGTTCCCCGTAAAGGGCAGATGTATCGATACTCGAAATCATGATTAGCAATGTAGCAATTGGCTGGCGGCAAGACAGCAATGACATCATATAATTAAAAAAGACACCTGACGAAAAACTTGACAAATTTCTAGAACTTTATAAGTAAACAGCCAAGTGAACAAAACTACATAAATGTTATTATAGATAAATTAAATGTGCACTTTATTTAATTTATTTATTTATTTTTTACATGATGATTCACAATTATTTATATTCCCGATTTTTTTGTATTTGTACAGGCTTTACATTTTTATTTTAATGTTGTAATTAGCAATTCATGTAATTTTATCTTTGAAGCAGATTTGTTATGTGACAGCGATAATTAAAGTTTCTTAAGGGTCAAGATCAAGTTATCTGCATCTCCTGCACTCCATCAAGCCACTCCTATAATAGCCGTCAGCACTCTAATAATAAGCAAATTAATACATGACTCAGATCAACTGTATAGTATTTGTGTAAGGCTCGAATACAATGATAAAGTAATTATTTTATCACAAATAAATCTTTCAATGAGTAAAACTGGATGTGTCTATAGTATTATAGATTACACAACATTATAATATTATTTTCAAATACATTTTTAAATTATTATAATTTTAAATGATTGTACCCGGATTAGTATAGGTACACTTGTAATAAAGTAGCAGTGGCTGGGATAGATTTTAAATATCAATTCCACTT
>NW_015505660.1:800137-802912 GCF_001515645.1 Sinocyclocheilus grahami | reverse complement strand
CCACTATTTTTGAAAATAGGCTCATTTTCCAACTCCCCTAGAGTTAAACAGTTGAGTTTTAACGTTTTCTAATCCATTCAGCTGATCTCCGGGTCTGGCGGTAGCACTTTTAGCTGTAGCTTAGCATAAATCATTGAATCTGATTAGACCGTTAGCATCTTGCTCAAAAATGACCAAAGAGTTTCTATATTTTTCCTATTTAAAACTTGACTCTTCTGTAGTTACATCATGTACTAAGACCGACGGAAAATGAAGCAGAAGTTGCAGCAGGCGCAATGATATTACGCAGCACCTGAAAATAGTCCCAAGCACGCTCCCTGTGCAAGCAGGTGGTCACGTTGGTTACGTTGACGGAAGTTAGCCTATTTTCAGGTGCTGTGTAATATCATTGCACCTACTGCACCCATGGCACGGCAGCAAAGTTCCTCGATTATTATGCCAGAATGAGAGTATAGTTCCTAGCCATATCGGCCTAGAAAATTGCAACTTTTCATTTTCCGTCGGTCGTAGTGCTCGATGTAACTACAGAAGAGTCAAGTTTTAAATAGAAAAATATATATAAACTCTTTGGTCATTTTTGAGTGAGATGCTAACGGTCTAATCAGATTCAATGATCTGTGCTAAGCTACGGCTAAAAGTGCTACTGCCAGACCCGAAGATCGGCTGAATGGATTAGAAAACGGTAAAACTCAACTGTTTAACTCTAGGGGAGTTGGAAAATGAGCCTATTTTCAAAAATAGTGGAGTGTTCCTTTAATACATCTGAGATGATTTGAAAGATGCCAGATCTTCTAATCGTGATAACTGATCTCTGGGTAATTTGGTTCTTCAAATGAATTTGCGGATTTGATTAAAATATCTGGATTTAGTTGTCACCGTTCTCGTGTTCCCCGTAAAGGGCAGATGTATCGATACTCGAAATCATGATTAGCAATGTAGCAATTGGCTGGCGGCAAGACAGCAATGACATCATATAATTAAAAAAGACACCTGACGAAAAACTTGACAAATTTCTAGAACTTTATAAGTAAACAGCCAAGTGAACAAAACTACATAAATGTTATTATAGATAAATTAAATGTGCACTTTATTTAATTTATTTATTTATTTTTTACATGATGATTCACAATTATTTATATTCCCGATTTTTTTGTATTTGTACAGGCTTTACATTTTTATTTTAATGTTGTAATTAGCAATTCATGTAATTTTATCTTTGAAGCAGATTTGTTATGTGACAGCGATAATTAAAGTTTCTTAAGGGTCAAGATCAAGTTATCTGCATCTCCTGCACTCCATCAAGCCACTCCTATAATAGCCGTCAGCACTCTAATAATAAGCAAATTAATACATGACTCAGATCAACTGTATAGTATTTGTGTAAGGCTCGAATACAATGATAAAGTAATTATTTTATCACAAATAAATCTTTCAATGAGTAAAACTGGATGTGTCTATAGTATTATAGATTACACAACATTATAATATTATTTTCAAATACATTTTTAAATTATTATAATTTTAAATGATTGTACCCGGATTAGTATAGGTACACTTGTAATAAAGTAGCAGTGGCTGGGATAGATTTTAAATATCAATTCCACTTAAAAAGATGCAATCTAATCCTGTTTACTTGAAATAAGCCTGCTCTGAGCAGGTTTAAGTTTACGGACCTGTTGCTATGACAGCAACTCCGGGATGAACTTCGAAAAACCAAATAATCCAAGATCATGCCAAATCGTCAACAATAAAATTCAGCTAATTGAGTTAGCGACATACGAAGAACGGGCCCCAGCTGAGAATCATTTGTTTACAGCACATTCGAGTAATTTTTAACCATGGGATAATCCTGAGTTATCTTGTTCCGTTACTAAGGAATCCTGCAGATTTCCAATAAACATTTGTAAACCCTTGGGAAATGTTATCATTTGCATTATGAGGTTGATTGGGAAACAACCACATTGATATCCGCATGTGCGCTCTGTTTATCTTAGCCTTGAGTCCACAAAATTGTAAAAATAATCGTCTCTTCATCACTCGCGCAATTTCTTTGCTGAAACTAAAAACGTGCGTAAAAGTTTCTGCTACTGTACATGTCTCATGAATATCTAATTAGCCAAACGTTGAAACCGTTAATGGTTGGTTGACTGTTGCTACACAACTCACAGTTTAATTCTAGCACTGGATTGTTAACATTTTGCATAACGATTTTTCGCTGCCTTCAGTTTTCAAATTACAACTGCGAACCACTGCGTGCAAATGTAGTATTAAATCCCTGAGCAATGTATTTCAGTGCGCAAGTATTTGCATAAATTATGCATGACCTAACTTGTTAGTTCCCTCTCGAGCTTTCACGAGACATCACAGAGACATTTCTCCGTTATGGGAACTCCTTTCCTTCCAACCTTTCCTGAAGTCCTATTGGCTCACACCAGTTCAAATGACTGGCCAATTGTCGCGAAGTATGCAAATCACATGTAAATACTGACGCGCTCGAGAGGCAGTATAAAATGCGGTGCACGCGACAATTACTTCAAAATCTTCTCCTTAACTTTGCTGAATAACCTAAGAATATGGCTTATAAACTGTTACAGTTCACAGTTAAGGTTCACTCATCAGAGGGCGGTGCCTGGATTGCCGCTCCTCTGCAGTGTTCAGGTGAGTATTACATTTTTCTTCAGATGCCAGATGAGTTTGTCTGCCCTCTATCAGTGGTGGACCTTAAGGACTCTGGTGATGAGCTCAGTAGTGGACCTTAAGGACTCTGGTGATGAG
>NW_015505660.1:757840-798911 GCF_001515645.1 Sinocyclocheilus grahami | reverse complement strand
CCACTATTTTTGAAAATAGGCTCATTTTCCAACTCCCCTAGAGTTAAACAGTTGAGTTTTAACGTTTTCTAATCCATTCAGCTGATCTCCGGGTCTGGCGGTAGCACTTTTAGCTGTAGCTTAGCATAAATCATTGAATCTGATTAGACCGTTAGCATCTTGCTCAAAAATGACCAAAGAGTTTCTATATTTTTCCTATTTAAAACTTGACTCTTCTGTAGTTACATCATGTACTAAGACCGACGGAAAATGAAGCAGAAGTTGCAGCAGGCGCAATGATATTACGCAGCACCTGAAAATAGTCCCAAGCACGCTCCCTGTGCAAGCAGGTGGTCACGTTGGTTACGTTGACGGAAGTTAGCCTATTTTCAGGTGCTGTGTAATATCATTGCACCTACTGCACCCATGGCACGGCAGCAAAGTTCCTCGATTATTATGCCAGAATGAGAGTATAGTTCCTAGCCATATCGGCCTAGAAAATTGCAACTTTTCATTTTCCGTCGGTCGTAGTGCTCGATGTAACTACAGAAGAGTCAAGTTTTAAATAGAAAAATATATATAAACTCTTTGGTCATTTTTGAGTGAGATGCTAACGGTCTAATCAGATTCAATGATCTGTGCTAAGCTACGGCTAAAAGTGCTACTGCCAGACCCGAAGATCGGCTGAATGGATTAGAAAACGGTAAAACTCAACTGTTTAACTCTAGGGGAGTTGGAAAATGAGCCTATTTTCAAAAATAGTGGAGTGTTCCTTTAATACATCTGAGATGATTTGAAAGATGCCAGATCTTCTAATCGTGATAACTGATCTCTGGGTAATTTGGTTCTTCAAATGAATTTGCGGATTTGATTAAAATATCTGGATTTAGTTGTCACCGTTCTCGTGTTCCCCGTAAAGGGCAGATGTATCGATACTCGAAATCATGATTAGCAATGTAGCAATTGGCTGGCGGCAAGACAGCAATGACATCATATAATTAAAAAAGACACCTGACGAAAAACTTGACAAATTTCTAGAACTTTATAAGTAAACAGCCAAGTGAACAAAACTACATAAATGTTATTATAGATAAATTAAATGTGCACTTTATTTAATTTATTTATTTATTTTTTACATGATGATTCACAATTATTTATATTCCCGATTTTTTTGTATTTGTACAGGCTTTACATTTTTATTTTAATGTTGTAATTAGCAATTCATGTAATTTTATCTTTGAAGCAGATTTGTTATGTGACAGCGATAATTAAAGTTTCTTAAGGGTCAAGATCAAGTTATCTGCATCTCCTGCACTCCATCAAGCCACTCCTATAATAGCCGTCAGCACTCTAATAATAAGCAAATTAATACATGACTCAGATCAACTGTATAGTATTTGTGTAAGGCTCGAATACAATGATAAAGTAATTATTTTATCACAAATAAATCTTTCAATGAGTAAAACTGGATGTGTCTATAGTATTATAGATTACACAACATTATAATATTATTTTCAAATACATTTTTAAATTATTATAATTTTAAATGATTGTACCCGGATTAGTATAGGTACACTTGTAATAAAGTAGCAGTGGCTGGGATAGATTTTAAATATCAATTCCACTTAAAAAGATGCAATCTAATCCTGTTTACTTGAAATAAGCCTGCTCTGAGCAGGTTTAAGTTTACGGACCTGTTGCTATGACAGCAACTCCGGGATGAACTTCGAAAAACCAAATAATCCAAGATCATGCCAAATCGTCAACAATAAAATTCAGCTAATTGAGTTAGCGACATACGAAGAACGGGCCCCAGCTGAGAATCATTTGTTTACAGCACATTCGAGTAATTTTTAACCATGGGATAATCCTGAGTTATCTTGTTCCGTTACTAAGGAATCCTGCAGATTTCCAATAAACATTTGTAAACCCTTGGGAAATGTTATCATTTGCATTATGAGGTTGATTGGGAAACAACCACATTGATATCCGCATGTGCGCTCTGTTTATCTTAGCCTTGAGTCCACAAAATTGTAAAAATAATCGTCTCTTCATCACTCGCGCAATTTCTTTGCTGAAACTAAAAACGTGCGTAAAAGTTTCTGCTACTGTACATGTCTCATGAATATCTAATTAGCCAAACGTTGAAACCGTTAATGGTTGGTTGACTGTTGCTACACAACTCACAGTTTAATTCTAGCACTGGATTGTTAACATTTTGCATAACGATTTTTCGCTGCCTTCAGTTTTCAAATTACAACTGCGAACCACTGCGTGCAAATGTAGTATTAAATCCCTGAGCAATGTATTTCAGTGCGCAAGTATTTGCATAAATTATGCATGACCTAACTTGTTAGTTCCCTCTCGAGCTTTCACGAGACATCACAGAGACATTTCTCCGTTATGGGAACTCCTTTCCTTCCAACCTTTCCTGAAGTCCTATTGGCTCACACCAGTTCAAATGACTGGCCAATTGTCGCGAAGTATGCAAATCACATGTAAATACTGACGCGCTCGAGAGGCAGTATAAAATGCGGTGCACGCGACAATTACTTCAAAATCTTCTCCTTAACTTTGCTGAATAACCTAAGAATATGGCTTATAAACTGTTACAGTTCACAGTTAAGGTTCACTCATCAGAGGGCGGTGCCTGGATTGCCGCTCCTCTGCAGTGTTCAGGTGAGTATTACATTTTTCTTCAGATGCCAGATGAGTTTGTCTGCCCTCTATCAGTGGTGGACCTTAAGGACTCTGGTGATGAGCTCAGTAGTGGACCTTAAGGACTCTGGTGATGAGATCATGCCGACAAAATGTCCGCATTCCTCTCACCCATCGAACCTGCAGAACATCAGCCCGGCTTCTCACGTCCCCCTTCCATGGCGGAGCGGAGAGCCGAGTGCAGACACTGGAGATAAGGGTTCTCATGTCGCCGCAGATGCCGCACGACCCACTGTCTAATAAGTGTGCAGCTCCCCACCTCAGAGCGGCGTTCTGCCGTGTGCAAAGCACAATCACTGGCTCCTCACTCGTTCACACGATACCAGCCCCTCATCAGCGTCTGCCGTATTTGGAAGACACTGCTCTCTCATTCACATGATACCAGCCCCACATCAGCGGCTGCCGTGTGTTGAGGACTCCGCTCTCTCACTCATTCAGGGCGATATGCAGCCCCCGCTTCAGTGCAGCGACAAGCGCTTCAGTCGCTTACCCATTCACCAGCAGTAAAGCGGCAAGGAGTCACCTGATGCCCCTGCGCGGAAAAGCGAGGAGTGACCTGATGCCCCTGCTTGGAAAGCGCGCAAAGGCAAGGAGTCACCTGATGTGGCTGTGCGGAAAAGCTTGCGAAGGCGAGGAGTCACCTGATGCCCCTGCGTGGAAAAGCGCGCAAAGCCGAGGAGTCAACTGATGCCCAGGCGCGCGTCTTATCAGCCTTCCAGATTTCGCTGGACTATTACGTCAGTTGTTCCCTACGTAGTGCACCCTACGAAGTGGTGTTCAACTAAGTCATATAGCCATTCACAGTCTGTAGTGACAGGCTCAGATGCCGCCGCCCATACCGGTTAAAAAGCTTTCCAGCAGCAGACCGCGAGATCGAGGTCTTCTTTGGCGCACGGCTCATCGCAGTGCAGGGACACCAGGCCCACAACCACTGCTGCCAGGAGCCAGATGTGCGGAGAAAAGTGTAAAGGGACCCGGGAAGAGGTGCCACGGCAAGCGTAGGAGCTCGCGCCATGACTCCCGCCCGCCGCCAGCTGCCAAGCCATCATCCTGACAGCCAGGAGAGGAGGGAAGAGTAGCCTACACGATCAGACCAGCCCCCAAGCTGTGTCAAAATTGTTCAAATGTGTGTTTGATGTGTGTGTGGGATCATTAAAAAATGCATACATGTGCACAAAAGAGCTCTTTCCTCCTCACTCAGTCAAAGTAGCGCAGCTCGCCCCACCTCAGAGCGGTGCAGAGCCGCTGCTCACACATGTTATAGCAGCACTCGCCTGATAAAACAGATAAAACAGATCCTGGCGCAAATTCGCTCCGGGTACTGGTTGCGGCCATAAAATTTAAAGGACGCATACTTTCACATTCAGATAACAGCGCATCACAGACGCTTTCTGAGATTTGCTTTCGAGGGCACAGCGTACCAGTACTCTGTTCTCCCGTTTGGGCTGGCTTTGGCCCCACGCACTTTCTCGAAGTGCATGGACGCAGCTCTCGCCCCCCTCAGAGCGAGCGGGATGCGCATTCTCAATTATTTGGATTACTGGCTGATCTTAGCTCAGTCACGGGACACACTATAGACAGCCATATAGACAAACTGTTTCGTCACTTGGAGTTCTTGTGGCTGTGTGAATGTGTGTAAGGGCATTCTCGCCCCGAGTCAGTCTATAATGTATCTGAGAGTGTGCTTCGACTCGGTGGAGATGCGAGCTCGCCTCTCTCGGGAGTGCTCGGCAGCCATTTTGTCTTCCCTGCACCATTTCAGTATGGGCAGCTCTGTTCACTTGAAGGAATGTCAGAGGCTGCTGGGACTCATGGCAGCAGCATCAGTATGTCATCTGGGTTTACTACACATGCGCCCGCTGCAGTTATGGCTGAAATCTCGAGTCCCTTGGACGGCGTGGACTTCGGACCATTGCACATCACGGTCTCCCGCGGCTGCATCGAAGCCCTGGGGCCGTGGCGCAAAGATCACTTCAGCCGGGGGGTTCGCCTGGGCTTGATGACGTCACGTGTCGTGGTCAAGACGGACGCGTCGACTCACGGATGGGGAGCAATGTGCGAGGGCATGCCGGCTTCAGGGCTGTGGTCAGAACCTCAGAGCCGTTGGCACATAAACCGCTTGGAGCTGGAAGCAGTGTTCTTAGCTCTAAAGGATTTTCGGCCGCAGCTGGATATAGTATTCGCTTCGCACTCTCTGGCCGAGACCGAGCTACGTGCCTAAATCACTATCTACCCCCTTCAGAGCGCAGACTGTTTCGCTGTCTGCCCTGTCTTCTGAGTTACCGACCTCGCGTGAATCGGACGCTCAGATTTCGATGGGCCCCGTCAGGGCTTTGAGGATTTTCATTGACCGTTTGGCCAGCTTTCAGCAATCTGACCAGCTTTTCGTGTGCTACGGTGGTTGTGCGAAGGGCCGGGCCGTGTCAAAAAGGAGGTTTTCACACTGGATTGTGGACGCTAACACGGCTGTTATACGAGCCAAGGTTTGGAATGTCCTTTGCACATTAGGGCCCACTCAACAAGAGCTATCGCCTCCTCCTGGTCGTGGTTGAGAGGTATGTCTATTCAGGATATATGCTTTGCAGCCGGCTGGTCTTCTCAGAATACCTTCGCCAGATTTTACAAGCTGAACGCTCAGTCCGTAGCCTCCCAAGTGCTGTCGGTGAGTGACTGTTTCACGTTTATGCTACCTCTATTCATGTGTGTTTGCTGCCTCGCACAGTAATTACTCTGCACAGACCTATATGCTATTGTTGCTGTTGTCTGCCCTGTACTCAGTGCAGCTCCTGCTATTCAATGTCTAAATCGATTGGTGTACCATCATCATCTTATGTGTTATACTGCTGCTTAACACCGTTATCTCTGTGCAGCCCCCCCTCACAATACTGTGATTGTTGTTGCTTCTGCCCTGTTTCTCAGTGCAGCATACGTTATCACTGACCAGATATGCAAATTTCGTATAACTGGGCTTTTTCATTGGCTTGTCTCCACTTATCAGCTGTGTGCCCACCTAACAAGCGTCACTATTGGTTGTGGGAATTGTGTGTTCTGTCTTCGCTGAGTATTGGCGCTTTTCCACTGCATGGAACGGCACGGTACGGCTCGGTATGGTTCACTTTTGGGGGGTTTTCCACTGGGTACAGCACCTCGTACCTGGTACTTTTTTTAGTACCACCTCGGTTGGGGTTCCAAGTGAACCGTACCGTTACCAAAACGTGACGTGTAAACTCTGCTGATCACGGATTGGCCGGAGAGAATCGTCACTACCTGCATCACTGAACTTGCTACACAAACACAAAAGAACCGCTAGATTTAACTCAGCACAGCCAGCGAAGGATCGAACGCAACTGTTTTGAACGAGCTCACCTTTTTTAACAACCAAAAAGTTTCGTTGTCTGTTGAGGAAGTACAGATGTTCCTCTCGTTGATAGCAGAGGAGCGGATCCAGCGAGAGCTTGATGGGGCGACGTGGAATGAAATAGTTTTTTTTAGGAGTCGTGGTAGTAGAGGCGGCGCAACTATAACGACATGTGAATAATCCCGCCCACTCTAAAGCAGTACTGAACTGCAGTGGAAATGCAAACCGTGCCGAGCCGAACCGTGCCGTGCCGTACTGAGCCGTGCCGAGCCGAGTCGTACCACGCAGTGGAAAAGCGCCATATGTGACTTGTACAGGCTGCTTGTAGCCTCTCTCACGGCGGGATTGAATATCATTACCATAACGGAGAAATGTCTCTGTGATGTCTCGTGAAAGCTCGGGAGGGAACGTCTCCGGTTACTACCGTATCCTCGGTTCCCTGAGAGCGGGAACGAGACATCACGGAGGTCGCCGTGTTCGCTGCTCGACCAGCTAACGGTACATTCACACGGGGCATCAGTGTGGACCCTTGATGGAGGGTGTTTCTGAAGCTTGGTGTTGACGTGACCATCATAGTGACAACAGCCAATCACATTAGTTTTCTGGTGTTGCATGAACGCGATTGGCTAGCATCTGCACCAGGGCATTTGCATAAGGCGATCTGATTGGCTGACGCCTGTGTTGGCGATTGAAAAGTTTTCAACTTCTGCCGCAAGCAAGGGACCCAACATGACGCGACGGACCCACAATTCATTTCGGCAACGCTTGACATCACTCCATTCAAAGTAAAGGAGAGGCGTTGACGCCCTGTGAAAGGGGCGTAAGCAGCGTTCAGTATCAGATTCTGACATAATTGTCGCCTGCACCGCATTTTATACTGCCTCTCGAGCGCGTCAGTATTTGCATGCGATTTGCATACCTCCCGACAATTGGCCAGTCATTTGGACTGGCGTGAGCCAATAGGACTTCAGGTAAGGTTGAAAGGGAAGGAGTTCCCATAACGGAGAAATGTCTCCGTGATGTCTCGTTCCCGCTCTCAGGGAACCGAGGTAGTAACCGGAGACGTTTTTTATAATAGTCTCATGCCAGTGATGCTGTACTCTAATGGACATGTAACTGATATATGCGTTAAATGCGCATAGTGACCAGGAAAATAAATTAAAAACTGAAAAAATATGCTTACCTGACCCAAATTAGTAAAGCCATATTTTGAGGCGAGTTTATCAGCTTCTGCTGGTCCTCCAGGGATCCGAACAGCCCAGTGATTGGTGTAAACGCGAGAAAGCGACGCTTCCCATAGCCAAAAAGTTGACAAAACAAAACCAACCGACAACCGCATATTGCTCGAAAATCCAGCCGGTTATCTTTGCGGTAAATGATTCACGCAGGAGCGTTTGCCTCCAAACTCATCAAAACACGAGCCTGTGGATGGGCATCAAACCTTCAGTCCTGGCACGCGATGCATCCAAAACATCCCTGAGTTACTCCCGCATTAATCTCTCTCATTCACAGCGCTGCATCCCTTCTTACCGCTTCATTCGGGAGCTCAAGTTCAACAAACCTGAAATACTGGTTCCGTTTCACGACAGATGGCACGCCAGCCGATTTAAGTGTTGTCATGTAAGCCTATATGGCAGAGCGAGCGCGCGCTACTATTGAGGTTGGCAGCACGAGCTTATGGCCGGTGTTTGAGCGCGCTGCACTTGGCAAAGTGTTTCAGATAGACGCCAATAAAGGCGTTTTTATCCAGACAAGTGGCGTGCCAGTAACTGTAGATGTGCAGATCGTTTCCTTTGAGCTGACATGCAGCTTCACACCTCACAGGTCGGTGATGATCCCTAATGATGGCTCACTAAAAGCACAAGTAGGCTATATTTCTAACCGTTTATCAGTCTCTTCTCATGACACCTGTGCAAGACCGTGCCCGTGTCTTATATTACAAACCAAATTGAAAAGACAGAAGAAATTTTATTCAGCTTAATTTTTGACTCCTCTCTTAAATTTTTTTTTTTTTAGTTTATTGATTGATTGAGGTGTAAAATATTACATAGACATATGAGAACTGTATCCAATAGCCCCAAAATTATTTGCAAAAATGTAAGTGCATTTGATAATAAAATATAAAGTTTTACAAACAAGGTTGAACTGTCGTTGTAAAAGAGCTCTGTGGATATTCTTCAATAATTCTCATTTTATGTTCCACTGCAAAAATAACCGCATAGGTTTGGAGCAACATGGACCCAATATGAGTGTGATTTTCAATTTTTCATTAGTATCTCACTTTTTACACTAGCTCACAAAAAGCATGAATCACAGGTTCACATTTATGAATAGAAACCGAATAGATCTCTGTCTCCACATGTGACAGCAGTAGAGGAAATGAAATGTTAATTGCATTCAGTCACTGTAATCGTGCTGAGACTTTTCGGAAAAAGACAGGAGCAATGCTCTGAATCTAGAGGAGGTGTTTGATGAGCTCAGTCGACATCGTCCTGTTTTCAATATGCAGTTCTGATGAAAATAGAGCACATTGCAAACAAACAAACATATACAGGTTTTTTTTTTAATGTAGACCTGATAGTAAATGTTTTGTTGTCAGCTGTCAACTTGAGTGCTGCTGTACTGAGAGCAAAAGATAAACCAAATACTAAGTTATTTTAAAGGGATAGTTCACCCTCATGCCACCCAAGATGTAGATTTCTTCATCTGAACAGATGAGGAGAAATGTAGCATTGCATCACTTATTCACTAGTGGATGCTCTGAAGTGAAAGGGTGCCGTCAGAAAGAGAGTCCAAACAGCTGATGAAAACATCACAATAATCCACAAGTAATCCACACCACTCCAGTCCATCAGTTAACATCTTGTGAAGTGAAAAAAAAAATCCATTGGTGATGGATTTGTTTGTTTTTTTTACAAAAATGCAGCTTTTCACCTCTCAAGATGTTAACTGATGGACTGGAGTGGTGTGGATTACTTGTGGATTATTGTGATGTTTTCATCAGCTGTTTGGACTCTCTTTCTGATGGCACCCATTCACTGCAGAGGATCCATAATGGCCTGAAGGTTTTTTTTGGATGAACTATTCCTTTATTTAAATTAGAAAAATGCAAAATAGAAACATTTTCACTGATGTTCTCAGACTTTTAGATCCCACTGTAAATCATTTGCATGATGGCTGCTGTTGTAATGCTAAAAAAAGAAAAGAAAAAGATGTCTATGTTATGTCCTTCTTTGTTTTTTTATTACCTCGAGCTAATATAACGGCACTGACACAAAGTGAATTCAAAGCCAAGTTCTGTTTCAGAACGGTGATATAATTCTCTTTCTACTTCTATCCATACCATCTGTGCCTTCCCTGCGGAGTTAGAAAAAAAGGCCAGACGCACTCCGTTTACCACTTGTTAATGATCAGAATATCTCTGTTATGAGAAACAACACCAGTAGTCTAAATTTAGACGCAGCAGTGTCAACACTGCTGAATTTTTACATTTTACAAAACATACAACCATGGCAAATCCAAAAGATCCAACCGTTATGTCTTCCCGTCTCTTCCTTCAATGTAAGATTTGTTTGTTTGCCCATTTTATCATCCACCAGGCAAAAATAATAGGTCTGAGTGCTTGAAAGTAATAGCACACGTCTCTTCAACAAGCTGCAAGATTTGAAGTGGCACAAACAATGCGTGATGAGTTCCACGCTTAAGGTTAGACGAATGTGCGCAATGGTAATAGTGATGCTCGCCTCAGCAAACATCACTAATAAAACAATAGACGACCTGAAATGAGATTCTGTTAAGTAGCCGGAGCCCATTTTAAAGGAATATAAGCTCTGTAGCGCCCGACTGCATATATGCATAGCTCTCGTTAAACCTCATAACCTCAGAAGACGTTTATAGGATAACAGCGGAGCGCAATCCTCCTTGAAATATTGTTGAGCATTATCTGCGCTGAAAGCTGTGCTTTAAAGGAAAACATTTCACAGTCTGGAATGGATTTATTTCATGGGTATTATGCACGCCTGATCAGCCTCGGTCTTCGTTTGGCCTCCCTGAAAATAGAAACCCAAGTTTCTCGTGAAAAACGGCGTCGTGTCGCGAGAGGTAGTCAGGCGTGCTGCGTGTCTGAGTCGAGCTCATTATTCTTCAAGCCGATCATTTGGCGGAGAGTGACACATCGGCGCGGCTTTTAGCGCTGGCACTCAGCATGTTTTTACTTGATCATCCTGAGCAATGAAGGAGAATAATAAGAGCATTAGGCCATTTGAAGCGTGCTGTCGTGTTCATTCTTAAAGTTAAACTTTATCTCGGAGGGAAAGCACCGCGCTGTCACCTTTACCCAGATGTCCTTTGTGATCTGAAATGAGGCTCGTATGACATTTCATTTACAGTTATTCATTCAGCAGACACTTTTATCCAGAGTGACAAAAAATGAGGAAAGCATAAGCGACCCATCCTAAGGAGGCCATTGCATGAGAAATGCTGCAATACACAACGTTACAAAACACAGCGAGTTTCAGACTGTGCATGTTTGTTATAGAGTCTCGTTATAATTTATGACTTAATCCACCATTTTGAGTAGTTTAGGGGTTTTTTGTGAGCTTTTGCAGTGCATTATGGGATTGTCTTCTTTGCAAAGGATGCCGAATGATGAGTCTTACAACTTACAAGGCAGCATAATCTTATTGTCTTGCTTTTAGGTGGGAAAAAACCTTTACATCTGAAGCAGATACTTAAAATGCTAACATGCTCACAGGTTTTGGAACAGGATGGTACAGCTAAAGTCATTTATTTAAAGGGGTCATAGGATGATGCATGCACTTTTACAAGTTGTTTGAACTGAAATGTGTGTTGGCAGTGTGTGTACACAACCACCCTAACATGATAAAAATCCACCCAGTGTTTATTTTTTAATCTGGTTAAATGTTTTCCCCTTTCTCAAATCGAGCCGGTGCTAATTAGCAAGTTTCATGATGAACGCAGCTAAAGTAAACAGTCTCTCTGAGAGCAGCATAAGAGAGGGGCGGGGTCAGCAGAGCTCATTAACATTTAAAGGAAAATGCTACAAATCTGCGTGCTCTGAAAAGAGCTGTTTTTGACAGGGTAAAAAAGGTGTTTTTTTACACTAACATTGAGAGATTTTAACCAAACTATGTTACAGACTTTTTATTAAGACCCTAAAAAATCATATCAACTTGTGGAAAAGGGGCATCCTATGACCCCTTTAAGGAATAGTTCACCCATAATTTACCCACCCTCAGGCCATCCAAGAAGTAGATGACTGTTTCTTCATCAGAACAGATTTAGAGAAATTGCATCACTTGCTCACCAATGGATCTTCTGCAGTGAATGGGTGCCGTCAGAATGAGAGTTCAAACAGCTGATAAAAACATCCCAATAACACCAATTAATATGTTGTGATGTGAAAAGCTCCGTGTTTCTAAGCAATAAATCCATTATTAAGATGTTTTTAACTTCAAACCATCGCTTCCGGCTAAAATAGATAGTCCTCTATAATACTGATTTCTCCAGTGAAAAAATTTTCTCATCTGAATCAAGAGAGAAATATCAAGCACCATTTACAAGCCAAAACAGTCCAATATGTTGGTGGATTTTGATGAGAGTCGACAACAGGAGATGGACTTTTTCTCTGGAGGAAGCGTTATTATGGATTATGGACTCTTTTTTTGGGGGGGGGGGGCAGAAGCGATGGTTTAAAATGAAAGAGCCTTAATAATGGATTTGTTTCTTACAAAACATGCAGCTTAACCTTAACTGATGGACTGGAGAGGTGTGGATTACTTGTGGATTATTGTGATGTTTTTATCAGCTGTTTGGACTCTCATTCTGACGGCACCCATTCACTACAGAGCATCCATTGGTGAGCAAGTGAAGTAATGCTACATTTCTCCAAATTTGGTCCCATGAAGAAACAAACTAATCTACATCTTGGATGCCCTGAGGGTGAGATCATTTGCAGCAAATTTTCATTTTTGGGTGAACTATTCTTTTAAGTCAAGACAGCTGTGTAATATAACTTGTATAGTCACCATATGTTGGATGGAAAAACACAGGCTTTAGGATTTGCCATTTTTTCAAAGTTTGTGCTCGGGGTCCATACTGTACGTGCTGCAATTTAAATGCAAGCACATCTTTATCCTGTATTATTTTCCTCCAAAATCACTTTAAACTCCAAATGGGGTGGTTGCATAATGTTTTTTTGCTGCCCACAGAGCAGATTTTGGCAGGTAGAGTTGGCTTGCGTTGCTCCAGAGATCTTGGCCAGCTGAATTTCTCATGATTTCTGGCAGGTATGTTCGTGTTAGAGGTTAACAGGTGGATATGTCAGTCTGTCACTAACCTGTTTATCATAGTGCTTTTTTGCACAGTTGGACATTTTTCTGCATAAAGCTTCTTCTGTATGTGGCCATCACAGCTTCGCATGGCTACTTTTTATTTTGGCATTATAAGATTAAAAACTAAATCCAATTTAGTGTGCAGGATTTCTCTGTGGTTTGACTAAATAGAGACCTGTGTTAATGTCATATCTGCATCTCACATCTGTTGTACATCTTGTTGAAAAATACAGAAATTTGAGCTGTCTTGATGCCAAAGTGTACTTTCAGAAGGTCACAGAAGAAACAGCTCAACTATAAACTATCAATGATTCTCTCCCACTGATCGGGATAGTAAATGGAGACATGCTAGTAAATGGTGCTTTTAAAAGCAAAATATTATTTCACTTTCAAGGAGGTGAAAGAAATATATCTCATATGATTAAAACATAAACAACGGACACAGTAGAAAATATTATAAAATATATCATATGCATCTAAAAGTATTAATGGAATAATGTTGATTACAAATATACATTTATATATTATATTATTATATAATCTCTATATATTTATATTAAATATAAATGTCAATTTACACATATAGAATTTCTTATATATAAATTATTATATATAATATAAATAACATATACATTTATATAAGTAATACTTATAGATTGCAAAAAATCTGTATACAGTTCTATAAAATTAGATCATGATATATAAGATTTCTCAAATAAAATATCTTATTAATTCTCCAACTTAAGTGCTTATTATAAGTGTCATATTAATAAGTCAAATAAGTCACTATTAAATTAAGTCTCAAAACAATATACAGTGTATATATATCTCGTTCTGGATTTATTGTAAATTATTGGAATATGTCAGATTACACATTTGTCTTCATTCTATTGCAATGTAGATGTTTCTGATACAGAATTTGATGATTTGTCAGGAAATTAGGTTGTAAATATGTGAGAATGTTGCCACCTACTGTTTGAACATATTAATGAAACTCACTAAAGTAAAAACAAGTGAAAAACAAAAACAAGTGATTGACATCATACATATTATTATATACATTATTATGCATATTACTGCAGTGTGTGTGTGTGTGTGTGAGAGAGAGAGAGCAAGAAAAACTATATAGTTACATAATTCTATCATGCACATAATTATAATAGCTTTTCAGGCAAATGTCCCAAATGAGTCATTGTCATAAAATGAAGTCAGCCATGCAATCTCTGTTTAAATTCACAGATGTCCCTTTAGATTTAGATAAACATGATTACATTTTCTCTAGTTTAACATTGCTCTGTCCCAAGTACAAGACTTGTGTTCCCTGAATGACTTATTTGTCTTGCTCAAATTCAACCCAGCTTTCTTTTGATTGGAGTCATTTGCAATGCGTTGCATAGCACTGGCATCAGTTTTGTGAAATCCCAGTGCAAACTTGAACCTTTCTTGGCACAAACCACCCATTTCATACAGATTAGTCCTAAATGAAGTTGCAGCGAGCCGACCACAGCACAGCACCACCAGAGGGCTTTCCACAAGTTAATTAACTCCTGCAAACGAGGGTAAAATCCATAGGAAATGTCATGCAAGGTCAATCAGCGATTATAATGGACATGAGTTTGGGAATAAAAGTCTCCAAATTTGTAAGCAAGCCAACCATCGAATACTTGTGACAAGTGTTTGGTCCTCAGAGCAATCTCATGCAATGTGAAACACTGCTGGAGATTTTTTTCTGGAAGCCTCCTGCTCCTTAGACCCTCTTTAAATGTATTTGTAGTTTGTCTGGGCAGTGGTACAAACAAGCCTGCGGTAACAGGGAGTCTCTTGAGCAGTGCCCAGGTAGGTGAAATCTGTTGGTCCTTGTGTTGGGACCTGAGGCCAGAATAAATCGAGACAAATGTACTAATAGGTTCAAGCGATCTATCTGTTTCTAACCATCATGATTTGGGATTCAAACCACTCATGTCTTCAACAGTTTGAACACGGCCAAACTAGCTAAAGAATCAAACCCTTGATTTTGTTTTGTTTGCACCGTTCCAGAACTCTGAACACATGTCCAGAACTCTTTAAACGTTTCTTTATTTTCACATGCATATTAAAAATGTGTTGACTGATGTGTTGATTTTGACTGAAGTTCCTGGTGAATATTTGAGGGTCACTGTTCTGAATTGTTTGAGAATGTAGGCTACGATCCATTGCCTGATCATTTACAAGTACAAATGGGTCATACAAAAATATTTTAATATAAGGTTTGCCAGGAGCTAATCACAATGTGTTTTCATATTGGAATGTTTCAGTAAAGTATCGATGGCAAGGCTTTATGCATTTTCCAGATATTTTATCCAAAGTCACTGAAGATGCGCCAGAGTAACGGAATTCGTGGGCAAAAAATGTCTTTTGTCAATAGAGACGTAAGAAACACTGCTCACACATACAGTAAGTCACTATCAAACCAAACAGCCTTATGTTTGTCAGTATGTGACCAACTTGAATGAACACTAAGGAAAATCTGCATTTGGGAGCTTTTTCCTCCCTCACATGAAACCCCCGATCGTGGGGAATCCTATTTAAAGGTGATCTATTATGCAAAAATCACTTTTATAAGGTGTTTGAACAGTTGTGTGGCTGCAGTGTGTGAAAACAACCAGCCTATAATGGTAAAAATCCACCCACTCATTTTTTTATAATCCCAATAAATCATAAACAGTCTCTCCAAACAAGCGGTTCCAGATTTCTCCCTATTATGACTTCATATGAGGAAAAGTCCCACCCATTTGTGATGATCTCTACCCTATTAGCATAGACACAGCCCTGAGTGAGAAGCAACAGTCCACCATTACTGTGTTCTTGTAGTGTTGGGTCGTTCTTGAACGATTCGTTCATTTTGAATGAATCTTTAATGTGACTCGGGAAGAACAAGTCGTCTCAGGGAGTGATTCGTTCAGTCGCGCATGCGCAACATCCTTTAGGTTCTGTACTGGAATTAGTCAAGTAGTTCACCTGGTTCGAGTCTTCGGGTTTTTCGAGTCGTTCGTTCATCACGTGACAGCCCCATAAGTTTAACCTATGCAGTCTGAGCCGGAAAGAGAATTGATTAGTTCATCTCTCGAGTCTTCGGGTTTTTCGAGTCGTTCGTTCATCACGTGACAGCCCCATAAGTTTAACCTATGCAGTCTGAGCCGGAAAGAGACTTAATAATAACCAACTCTTTATTACCTTTGTTACAACATTCAGTGTTATGGAAAAGAACCATAATGACAGAAATTCACACATTTATAAACTGTAAGAAGTAAAAAGCTACAATTTGAGACCGAAAACGCATCACGTAACTGTAAGAGTAAATAATAATTATAATAATGATAATAATAACTATGCACCGGTTTGTAAGGAAGCTTGTAAATTAATGAATTTCTCTATCCAATGCTGTCACGTCACGTGACAAAAGAATGAATGATTCGAAAGACTCGAGAGATGAACTAATCGATTCTCTTCACCCTAAAAGTGGCAATATAGCCTACCTTTTTTGTTCGGCGAAATTTCACAGACGAAGTCCAGTCATTTAAAGGTGACCAATTATACCCCTTTTTACAAGATGTAAAATAAGTCTCTGATGTCCCCAGAGTATGTATGTCACGTTTTAGCTGTAAAAGATTGGATAACCAATAATTTTCTCCTATTAAATTCGGATAAGACAAAGATATTAGATGTGTCAAGCTGGGTTCTAAAAACCATAGATCGAGGTTACTCGTTCCAGTTCGCTCGCAGGCCACCTCGCTTCAGAGGTATTTTTTCAAACTTCGGTACAAGACAACGATGCTCACGTTTTCCGATCCAAAGTGCAAACTCTGCTTGCAAAAGGAGCCGTAGAAACGGTCCCTTTAGCAAACAGCAACTCAGGCTTCTACAGCCGCTACTTCCTCGTTCCCAAGAAAGATGGCTGGCTCAGGCCCATCCTCGATCTCGATCACTCGCAGAGTGGTTTCGTTCTGCACTTGCTTATTGCACAGCGCTATTGGATGCTTTCCCCAAAGTGTTCAACGCAATGGGAGAGACCGTTCGAAAGGGAACACTCTGTTTACTAACGTAACCTCAGTTCCATGAGATAAGAGAACGAGCGTTGTGTAGGCTGCCATGCTATAAGGCTGCATGCAAGTCGATGACTGTCACTATCAGTCGAAAGATTCTGACGAAATGGCGCTCAGAGGCGACTAAAATAGATAACATCAGAAATACAATAACAAATGTAGATTCTACAGCGTATAATACTTTAGCTTCATTCATCGCACCAAAAGATAAACTGCAGTGCTTTACAGCTATAGGACAGGAAGAGCTAAATAAACTTATCACTGCATCTAAACCAACAACATGCCTGTTAGATCCTGTACCCACTAAATTATTGAAAGAGTTGTTACCTGTAGCAGAAGAACCGCTTCTTAATATTATTAACTCGTCGTTGTCTTTAGGTCACGTCCCAAAACCATTCAAGCTGGCGGTCATTAAGCCTCTTATTAAGAAACCACAACTAGATCCTAGTGAACTGGCAAATTACAGACCCATCTCAAATCTTCCTTTTATGTCTAAAATTTTAGAAAAAGTTGTGTCTGCTCAATTGTGCTCCTTCCTGCAAAAAAATGATCTCTATGAAGAATTTCAGTCAGGTTTCAAGCCCCACCATAGCACAGAAACTGCACTTGTTAAAATTACAAATGACTTGCTTCTTGCGTCAGACCAAGTATAATAATTGCTGTTAATATTATTCATCGTCTGTTTTATTACGTCTTATATTGATTTTTCCGTTCTGCTGGTTCGTCTAGTCAGAGGAGAACTGGCCCCCCGACTGAGCCTGGTTTCTCCCAAGGTTTTTTCTCCATTCTGTCACCGATGGAGTTTTGGTTCCTTGCCGCTGTCGCCTCTGGCTTGCTTAGTTGGGGACACTTCATTTCCAGCGTTATCGTTGACATGATTGCAAAGATATTATTTAAACTGAGCTGGATGTTGACATCACTGAATTCAATGATGAACTGTCTTTAACTGAAAAATGAGTGTTTATTATTGTCATTTTGCATTATTGACACTATTTTCCTAATTAATGCTGTTCAGTTGCTTTGTCACAATCTGTATTGTTAAAAGCGCTATATAAATAAATAAAGGTGACTTGACTTGACTTATATAGCAGTCGGCTCCTCCCCTTTTGGCTGGTTGAAGCGGCATTTGCTTGTGCAACTACAAATCAGGTTTCAGTATTTAGAGTAAACATGAGTTTACCCCATAGCGTTCAACACTACGTTGGTTCCCTTATCTCAGGGAACCCTGGTTACACATTAGTAACCAGAGCAATTTCTAGACTAAATCCAGCAGAAGTATGGAAGAATATGGTAGTGATATTCAATTTGAAATGTAATCGGGCCTATGCAAAATGCCAATGTAAAATGTGTATAATGTATAATATGAAAAATGGCAATGTATTTCTGTAAAATTAAAATTAAATTATATAATTTACATTTGCCATTTCCTACAGTAGTTTTAATATGTAAATTAAATACATATTTTAACACTTTATAAGTTGCAAAATTGAAATGAAAATGTATTGATTATATATGTTTAACATGTAAAAAATGCAGCAAAATTATAATTTAAATTATATTTTGCCTTGTTTTAGTTCTTGCATAAAATTTTGAACCTATTCAGCTATTTCAAAAGACACAAATATCAAGATACATATAGTCAAAGACTTAAAATATTCTGTAATCTTTTAGCTTAAGTCTATTGCCCAATCCTGAAGTTTCATTTTGTTAAGCACTTTGCTGAAGTGTGGGCAGGCCATCACTTCATGTTCACCTCCATGGAGCCCGTTGAGGAAAGTCACTTTTCAGAGATGCACCAGTGAGATCAAGACAGCATTACTCAGCTCAATGTATAATGCACACACTCACAGAGCATCAGCCGTATGACAGCCCAATTACAGCGTCTGCCAGAAAGAGCTAATCGCTGCATCTCAATGACACTATCTGACTCACGGAGAGAAAGATGGACAGAGAGAGAGATCATGAGACCATGTAAATCAGGCTGAATTGAACAGCAAAGCAAAGCAAGATTAACATAAAATAAAGAAAAAAGTCATCAAAGGCAAACGTTAGTGATTATCCCACAGATAAGGAGTGCTCTTAGGCACAGAGAAGAGTGACAGCAAGATCTACCAGACACCTGCTCCATGTGAAGCACATACACTAAGTGCTCTTAGGCACAGAGAAGAGTGGCTTGTGACATTATATACTAAGTATTAATTTGATGTGTTTTGGCACGGAGTGAAGGATACTGACCTGCTTGAGGACACAGTATGGATTCCCCTGTACACATTGGCAGAGTATCAGACATTAACCATCAGACACCCACTATAACTAAACTGCAACACATTTAAAATGGTTTGAACAATAAATAACATATTTTTATATTAGATAAGACTTGGAAAAATACAGCTGAAATGTATAAAAGCTAAAAGTTTGAAAAAAAAAAAAACTCCAATCATGCCAAAGCCATACAAAATTATTTTTCATGAATGTGACCTGTAGTTATTGTTTTGCACATGTTTGCTCATAGAAAAATGGTAATAAATTACGTTTCTTTCCCCCTGAATGGTGCATTTCTGCAACAGGGTCACCCATATTCACAAAACAAGAAATTCAATAGGTAATGGAATTATAGTAAAAATTCGTCCACACTGGTCCATAAAATTAAAGTTAATTTATTAATTATAAATAATCAAACCATCAATAATTAAATAATCAAAACCAATCAAACCATCATTCAGATGCACTTCACTTAATTTAAATAACATTTTTATATTAGATAAGACTTGGAAAAATACAGCTGAAATGTATAAAAGCTAAAAGTTTGAAAAAAAAAAAACTCCAATCATGCCAAAGCCATACAAAATTATTTTTCATGAATGTGACCTGTAGTTATTTTTTTGCACATGTTTGCTCATAGAAAAATGGTAATAAATTACGTTTCTTTCCCCCTGAATGGTGCATTTCTGCAACAGGGTCACCCATATTCACAAAACAAGAAATTCAATAGGTAATGGAATTATAGTAAAAATTCGTCCACACTGGTCCATAAAATTAAAGTTAATTTATTAATTATAAATAATCAAACCATCAATAATTAAATAATCAAAACCAATCAAACCATCATTCAGATGCACTTCACTTAATTTACTTCACATTTCAATTCTAATTGCATTTCTGCAGTCTATTAGCTACTTAAGTTTGAATTCCATTTAGATTTTCAAATTGGCATTAAGCATTCTCATTTTGGGTTTTGAATGGTACACGAATGAGTGCTTGTATTTTTAATTGTTGAATAGTGTATTGACCTACAAAAACATGTGCTTCCTCATGGTAAAACATAACTATTTCATATGAATTCGCACAGAACTAGTATGAAAAGGAAAGCATGAAGGTCCATCCCTACACATAACTGTCACCGAAACATATCAAATGAGACTGTATGAATTAATACAATTTAGCTACCAATTTGCCAAAATGTAAGATTTTGCCATGAGATTGTGTTGGTTTCCTAATACCTAAATGAACCTTGTCATTTAACATTACAATGCAAAATCCTACAGAATATCCCTGGTTGGTTTAAAAGTTAAATACTACAACATGAAACAAAAAAAATGGGAAAGAAATTTCACCAGAATTGTTTAATATCATTAGTCAGCTGCCTAAAAACCCTTTTCTTACGTTGGATTCCCAAAAAACTCTGAACTTCCTCCACAGGCAGCGGCTGCTCTTCTGCGATACATCTGCAGAATAAATATTGAAAGATTTCTAAAACCTATCCTGTAATGAGAGCTGTAACTTAAAGACATCTGCAAGATGGACCTTAAAAAGAGCGGCGGACAATCAGAGCAGAGGGAAGCATGTGCTACTCAAAGGCCACCAGAAAGGGGAGGATGAAGGCCAGTGAAGCTAGTCTGCAAACATGACAGCAAGATCTACCAGACACCTGCTCCATGTGAAGCACATACACTAAGTACCGTCACTCTCCTCTGAGCCTCCTGCTTTGGACCTTAATATCACTAGCTGGATTCACCACACAGTGCGCTCTGTAATAGTGATCCTGGAGTCTTTTCCAAAGTTCACAGCATCTCAACAGGGTACTATTACCTAAGAGATAACAAAAAAGGGAACATTACATATGTGTGCATAAGTGCTGGCATGAAAATTTAGAGCCAACTTCTACACAGGACCTCTGGACACTTTAGCCACATGTAAAAATGACTGCATGCCATTGCATTAGATAATGAGATGGCAAACCAAATGGCATTTACTTGAAAGAAACATAGCACAGGCAAAATTCTAAAGCAAAACATTCACAAAAAGCAGCATGTTCAGTTTGAAATGGTAAAACAATAGATCTAGGTTTGAAAATGAAGAAAAAAGTATTGTGTCGCTTTGTGTTTGTGAAACATGATGTTGTGAAACATCAAAGGAATAGTTCCCCCCAAAATGAAAATGTCCTGAAAATGTACTCACAATCAGGCCATCCAAGATGAAGATGAGCTTGTTTCTTCATCAGATTTGGAGATATGTAGCATTCCATCACTTGCTCACCAATGGATGCTCTGCAGTGAATGGGTGCCATCAGAATAAGAGTCCAAACAGCTGATGAAAACATCACAATAATCCACACCTCTCCAGTCCATCAGTTAACATCTTATGAAGCCAAAAGCTGTGTGTTTGTAAGAAACAAATCCATCATTACTTGTGGATTATTGTGAGGTTTCATGTTTGATGTTATCAGCTGTTTGGACTCTTATTCTGACGGCACCCGTTCACTGCAGATGATCCATTGGTGACCAAATCTGCTCTGATGAAGAAACAAACTCAAATTTAATTTTTGGGTGAGCTATTCCCTAGGACATGTTTGCAGTAGTGAGGAAAGATCTATACTGTCTGGGAATATGATGCACTGAGTGAGAATGATATGTTTCATCATTACAACTCATGCTGCCTTCAAGTTCTCCTACGTAATTCCTGCTTCTGATGTGACATAAATGTGTAATTTTATGTTTTATCACTGTATAATATGAATTTTGTCACACAAGCCTGTAGCCTCTTAAACGACTAAATGACTAGTACTTTGTCAGATTTTACGTTCTTCATCAACTGCACAAATGTTTGTATGTATGCTTCCACCATAATTAATTATCAACACATCACAGGTGAACAGGGTAAAACACCACCAATTTACTTGCATTCAGATTTGCTAAATTGTTTAGTTACAAGATTTTAAAAATGTTTTTGGAATATGCAAATGAGGCATTGTATAATTAAATATGTGCTCATTTGCATACATTTCCAGGATAGAAATCTGAACACTGGATAAAGCAATGTTCAAAACTCTTATGTTGTATTGTTGACATTAGAGGTTTTTACAGCACAAGAACAAGAGAAACTCACCCACTTTTCTTGACTGAATGACTTTTGTAGCTTTAATAAGGCTTCATCTATATTTAATTCATACAGTGAATTGAATTAATATGTATTATTTTTAAATGGCTGCTATGCCCCTGCTTGTATCATTCTGAGGTGAACTGAAGGCAGCATTAGGCTCTGACTTACAGCTTGCTCTGCCTCCTCAGTGTTGGCCACCGAGTTCTCATTGCCCTTTTCTGTGGATACAACTAAACTGTGTTCTTTTCCTTGCACATGGCCAAACAGGATCGCCGTTGGCAGTCCGTACTTGTTAAGCAGGTAGCGGGGTCCTCGTTCAGCTCCGGTTTTCAGTATTCCTTCATAAAACTCTTCTGAAGGAAACCTGCAAATTTCTTCATGCTAACAAATGTGTGCATTTGTTAAAGACAAAAGCAAAATGAAAACTTTGTTAGACTTTTTACAGAATGTTTTCTATTGTTATTTGAGGGAGGATCTTTTATCAGCACATTTATCAGTTATTTTACCATTCTGTACTGTGTGTCCAGCATTGTGGCCAGATTCATGTAGCGTTTAAACAGAGACTGCTGCATGCCCATCTTTTTCACGAGGGCACACTGCACTATCGGCCGTATCTGTTGATGATCGCCCAGCAAAACAATCTGAAAAAAAAAATGCAAAAAAAAAGTGACAATGACTTTTCTTTTGAAAAGATGCATGTCTTTCATTCCTATACACAGTGGCTATACACTGTATATTGTCTTACGTGCCCTCTAGAAGCTTGCGTTCTGCAAGTTAATGGTGCATTATAGTGCACGAAACCACTTTCACAGACTTTTACATTAACTGTTCCCTCCTGGTGGAATGACCTGCCCAACTCAATCCGAGCAGCTGAGTCCTTAGCCATCTTCAAGAAACGGCTAAAAACACATCTCTTCCATATTCACTTGACCCTCTAACACTTGCACTCTCTATTCTTTTTCTATTGTTTTGACTTGTTTTACTTTTATTTTAAAGGGGTGGCTGATTGCGATTTCCCTTTTTTAATGTTAGTTAGCGTGTAATGTTGCTGTTTGATCATAAAAAATATCTGCAAAGTTACGAAGCTGAAAGTTCAATGCAAAAGGAGATATCGTCTTTTATAATTCTGGCAGTTTAATGCCTACAAAAACGACTGGTAAGGGACTACAACGAGTTACTTCCCGGGTCTGTTACATCAAGAACCCAGAATTTTACATAAACCCCGCCTCCGGGAACACGTAGCAAAGGCGGCGAGGCCATGCTGCGCTGCTTTAGAGAAGAGGAAGAGAAAACTACAGGTGCACGTAAAAATCTATTCATATATGAATCGCGATTCTGTCTTCTAACGATTCTTATGGATTCACAAGTTATAAAATCAATGTTCTAAAGCAGCGTTCTCATCCTGTTCCTGGCCTCGCCCTGCTCTGCACAAGCTCTGCATCTCTCTCTCTCATTCAGATCATCAGCTCAGTGAATACACTTATTTTCACATACTATAGTTATGAGAAGCGTTATACATGATTTGCCGAACTGTATTAAAGCTTTAATCAGAATAAAACCATATATTAAAAGCTAACAGAAGCAGTAGCATTTACAAATAACAGCGTATCTAAAAGTATGAGACAACAACAAACAAAAATTATAGGCCTATCATTAAAAGCCGTGCTTGCACAGGTTCTGCACGATCCTCTTCAGTAATATCCTCTGCGTCTCAATCGGGCTCAAATTGATAAGCAATATAGACGACGTCATTGTTTACAATACAACCGGAGCACATGCCGCTGAGGTAAGGGGCGGGACATTTAGAGCACGCTAGAGGCGGTTTAGCCAATCACAACACACTGGGCCAGCTAATCAATCAGAGCCCATCGTGTATTTCTGAGGGAGGGGCTTCATAAAAGCAGGAAATGATCAGTGCGTTCAGAGGAGAAGGGACAGAGAGGTGTGGAATAAAGGTAAATTATGTGAAAAACAATGAGTTTTTTAACAAAAGAAGCATTAACACATGTTAGACTGCACCCCATAAACACAATCAAGCCTATAAAAAAAACAGTCAACCATCCCTTTAAAACAAAGACCCTCTAACACTAGCGTTCCCTATTCTTTTTCTATTCTATCTACTTGTTTTTGTTTTTTTATTATAAAATAAAAACCTTGCACGTGTACCATGTTAGGCTAACCGAGACTTGTCACAGCACTTACATATTATTGCCCTTTTGTTGGTTTTTATTGCTTCTATTGTCCTCATTTGGATAAAAGTGTCTGCTAAATGACTAAATGTACATGTAAATGTCTTGCAGAATGGATTAGTGTGCACATCTGTCCATAAGTCTTCTGCTTACTTCATCTAGATGTATATTACCTTATTATTATAATTTTTTTTAAATAACATTTTTTATTGAACATTTCTCAATGTACTGATAGTAGGTTAATTGCCTACAAGTGAAACAGTATGCATTATGCAAAAAACATTAGAAACAGTAGTATGGTGCTTTCTTGTTGGATAATAATTTTTTTTTTATTCCAACTTTGTCTGAACAAAAGATTTGTCAAGAAAGACACATTAAAGGATGTTGTTGATATTTCAGACAGGAAATGAAAGGCCAATTTGAGCACATTACATTGTGGGATTCAGTCTTCCATGCAGCGAGTTCATCTGTATACAGTGCACCATATACTGTATATGTGCTATGCTATTCTTAACAAAGCCATTGTTTTTGCTCTATAGATTATCAGAGTGCATTGTGGATTATAAAAATGGCACTGTATAGGGAATTACATTTTTCACCAAATAATTGGACCAAATGGCTAAAGGCACTACATAGTGAACAGGGGCAATTTTGGACAGACTTTGAGACAACCTGCTGCAAATGGCACAAGTCTCTTCCATCTGACAGAATCTCTTTGGTTTTGTTTGAAAACTGATGATGATGATGATGATGATGATGTTATCCCAGCTTACACCTGCTTTGGATTGTAGGAAACTAATGGGATGAAGGCCTCTGGTTCTGTTGCCATGGCACATTCATCAATGAGTATCTGCCGGAAATCCATGACCGCCAGGATTTCGGGTTTTAACGCTGATGAGCAGGTGCACAACACTACATCATACTTCTGAATCTCATGCTTATGAGCTTCCTTCAACAATTTCCTGTAGCTGCAAAGTCACATTTACCACATTACCAGAATGAAGATAGCAATGACAGAAACACTGCGTTGTAGAGTAATAGCTCATATAGGATAAATTCAATGCTCTTACTTTTTCTGGCATATCTTTATATTGGATATATCGCTCTGATTTTTTCTTAATGCCTCACAATAAATGATCTTACTTTTCTCGTTCATGCATCATTGTGGCAAGCCTCTGAATGCAAAAAAAAATACAGAAATTTTACTCACGTCTCGACTTCATCCTCTGTTAATTTGTACTTTTCATATTTTGTAATTTCTTCCGAAAAAGGATTCTCAGGTTTACGAACAAGGTACATTAGTGTAATATTCCTGCAACAAAATCAGACGTTTAATGGGTATATTCACACACTATTTGTTGTGATGTCTGTAATGTGGGTTCAAAGGTCCACCACTGGTAGACAGTATCACTTTCACATTCAAAGATAATTTATGCCTTCCATAAGTTGTGTAGATGTACATTTCTAAAACCCAAATGTGTAATAAAGGTATTGCACCAGCTAAATAGTCATGTTTTCCTTATTCTTAATAAAAATGAATATTTAGCCTCTCAAAAATCAAGATATTGACATTATTTTTTGATGTGAATATGTAAAGAAATGTAAATTTGATGTGAGAATGTAAATTTCTAGGTTTCAACATTTTTTGTTCTACAGACTATGATAAGTACATATGCAAGTACTGTATATATACACATTTGGTTTTCAACCACTAAAAATGGGTCAAATTCAACAACTTGCATGTGGAGCCACATTGAGGTCCCCATATAGCTGGGATTGAACTATATGTGGTGAAAAATGAAGACACCAAAAGTAAAAGGATCTAAAAGGATATTGAGATAGCTTTAACATTTCTTGAGTTACAGGCATGCCATCTTTGGAAAAAGAACACGAAAAGTGTTTTTTTTTCCTTTTCATTTTTGAATGGTCACTATTGGCATTTAATACAACAAGGATTGCTGAAACAGATTTTTAACAGGTTTTACTAATAGACCTAGTAATCTCTGTGTAAAAAAATAATAATTATGCTGCCATCTTTCTAAAAATCATTTACCGCTCCAAAATCTTTTGAACCAGTCTACAAAATAGTGGCTCTTACTTGAGCTCCTCTTTTGGTTTTTCATCCCTGAGGGATTTGCGGCAAAGCTTTAGTTCACTGTCTGTATAGGGAAATTCACGCATTTCCATCTGGTCACAGTAGATTCTCAGAGGCTTTAGGACTCCCTTGAGTTTCAACAACTGCTCTGGGACACAAGATCAATAGGTCATGTAAGTACAGTTTATCAGGTAAAACAGAGCCTGGAATATACTCTATTCATGCATGAAAATGCCAATGCTTCAAACAAGTTTGATTTTATTTCTCATTGCACTTGGTACTATTGTTCCCTTAGGAACTGAGTTTTATCCCCACCAAAGTAAAACAAGAATGATGGAACTGCACTGGCCAAACATTTGTGCCTTGTATACAGTAAGTTTCTGGCTTCCTTATAAAAACTCAATAATTCTACAATTGTAGAAACAATCAGACTAAGGTATATGCTATATATTAAAAAAGACCACCAAACACAATTCACCTGCAACAATGTCCACAGACTTGTTGGAAGGTCCACAGTAGAGGATGGCAGGCTTTTTGGGGGGTTTCTGATCAGGGTTTGCTTTGAAAGATTTGGAAGAGGCCAGAAAGTCTTGGTTCTTCTTGAAATACCAGTTAACAATGTGAATACCAACCACTGTTTTCCCAGTACCTGTGGATGAAATATCATGAGTAAATTTCTTCAGCATTTTCCACAACACATCTCCATTCCCAAGACTGCAAATCAGTCGGATTATTAGTCAGTATAGATTTTTGCATTTTCTGACCCTCTACTCACAACAGTGAACAAAATGAGCCTGCAATGGACAAATCTGTGAAATCAAATATCAGTTTGTGACATTTAGTGAATTGCTTAATACTGAAACTAAAAAAAGTGACCTTGCAAAGTTCTACAATTACTAAAGCAACTATATTATTACTACATATGTATTTTAAACAGTACCTGGTGGGCCCTGGATCACAGTGAAAGGTTTCTTCACAGCCTCCTCAACAGCTTTCTGCTGGCTCTTATTCAGACGTGGCAGGTTCAGGCTTTCATCCACATTGTCCAAGTTGATATTTTCATATGCCTCTAAGACAAGAAGGTTTCCACCACATTAAAATAACAGTTACATAAGATATCCATAGACCAGACTAGACACAACAGTATTGTAGAGGTTTTCATTCATTCCAATTTTTTTTTTAATTAATAGTAGGTTTTGTAAAGAAATTTATGTGTAGGCAAAATTTGCATTTTACTCATGTCTTTAGTTCAGTTCATTTTTACTGATATGCCTTTAGTTATGTGACATATGTTTACGGTTAAGTATCATGGAGCTGCATTCAAACATTTTCTATAATGTATTTCTATAATAAAAATACATGTGTGATTAATTCGCATCCAACAAACAATATAAATCTTATTCTCTGTGATTAAAGATTAAATGAAAAATTATTGTATAACCACTAAATTAGATGGCGATGTGCACTAAGTATGTAAATGCCCATTGACAAAAAGAGAAAATAGTAGTATGGCTTGCTTTTTCTTAGTGTTTGTTTCCATAGTTACTTGTCAGTTCCTTGCTCTGTTGAGAATGTCTTGTGTGTTAACCGTGAACATACTCTGAATTGACTGAACTTACTCCCGGACACATTTTTGGAACCAGCACACCTCAAGTAAGCAAGGTTTGGGTTAATCAACCGAGAGTTCAGGGTAGATGTGATGGTAAATTAACCTTGCTTTCTGGAATAATGCAGAATAATCTGAACAATGAGGTATGTTATGAGGTGTGGTAGCTGTAGTATAAGTGTAATAATTGACTCCAAGCCTTGATGAATACAATATTGTTTGTAATTTGCTTCTAATAAAAAAAATATCTAGAATGTGAATATATATCATTATTGTGAAATATGATTTTGGGGCATATCGCCCACACCTAGCTGCCATGTTGCTGCACTTACTAGCATTCAGTTCTTCAAGTTGTTGATTAGTGGCGACATTCTTCACCAGGTTATTAGCCCGTTTTAAGTTTTCAATCACATTTTCTCTGACCCTGCAAAAAGACTGCATTAGCATATGTATAATTATGTATAAATCTGAAATGCATCAACAGGATAAACATCACTCACAAATACGGAATTTTTTTGGGAATGACCTCAATGGTGAAGTTTGTTCCCTGTTCAAAAACCTTGGGTGGAATGTAACTCATAGATATTTTCGTGATCTGAAATGTAATTTTGTTTTGATTGTCTCCATTCTTTGGTTTCCTTGGTTTGGTGGTTACTGCATGTGCAACCCATGTAAAAGGTAGT
This sequence comes from Sinocyclocheilus grahami, assembly GCF_001515645.1. Taxonomy (NCBI): domain Eukaryota; kingdom Metazoa; phylum Chordata; class Actinopteri; order Cypriniformes; family Cyprinidae; genus Sinocyclocheilus; species Sinocyclocheilus grahami. The sequence goes on along the minus strand of NW_015505660.1, from coordinate 770,469 downwards.
GAACCCTGCAGGTCTAAAATTTCAGAACTATCCAGATGTTTTGGATCACTCTTACTGTTCTTCAGTTTCTGATCTCTTAGTCTGATGCACAAGAAGCAGTTACGAAGGTCAAACTCCAGAGACCACTGTTTTTTCTGAGTCTTTGTCAGATAAAAGAACCCTTGGAGATTTGTTTCATCTCTATTCCATGTTATACGAACACCCTCTAAGATGATGCTGTTATTTTCTTCCAAAGCATTGTAAGCGGTGTCTATCTGACATAGTTGGCTCCAGATGTTCTGGTACTCATTGTAGCTTTCATAGAAAGGCTTTGATGCATTGCACACTGTTTTGGAAAAACAATCAATAGGGTTTCTCGTGTGCTCCAAACAGATCTCAAAACATTGGTTAACAGTGAGAAGTTGAACTACAGGAACTGGAAAGCCATCTTTGAGTTCAGTCCCAAGCTGCACCTGAACAACCGTGCCTAACTTCAGCTCCATGGTTGGTTCCTTATAATGGCGTTGTTCTGTTGAACAAGCCTCATTTGTCACACTTTCCTTTTCTTCATCCTCCCCTTTTTTCATGTCTCGGAGGCATTGCTCAATCTTAACCCAATCCTGCTGTTTCACAGCAGATACCAGTCTTTTCCACAAGTTGCTTGACACTGATGTCACATTCTTCATGGGCTTTAACGGATACGAATTCTTGAATGATTCACTGAATGAATACACTCTTCTCTTCCAATGAAGGGTCATGGCGTTCTTTTCCTTGTTGTAACTTGGCTGATCCACAACTTTAAGTTGCTTGTACATGATGGTGATGACGTCTAACTTAGAATGTAGTGGGAATGATATTGTGAATTCATGCCCCTGTGGAGTGAGCTGGTCCACCACCGCAAGCTTAACCACATCTTTGGGTTCAAACTGAACCTTTTTTAGTCTCAACACCAGAGCATCATACTTCTCTTCTGCATCCATGCCAGTTTGGCAGAACCTATTGATTTCAACTTGAGTGTAGTCAGCTTGCTTTAGGATCTTCTTAGACAGCATGGTGTGCAGAAGTCTCTGCAAGATAATGTCCAGATAACGCCTCAAAGGAGATGACGCCCAGGTGTAGGCGTTCAGCTGTAAATCATAGTGACCCAACCTGGAATCCATTGAGGAACATGACCGAAGGATGACAGCTTTCTTCTGAATGTCACGAAACTCCCGCACCATAGGGATAAGCGTCGGATGGATTTCATCCGAAAAAATTAACTGCATCAGATTATAATAGTCTTTGCTCTGTGTAAACTCTTCCATCTTTTGAAATATGGATGTGAATATGTTAAATGATATGCCATTGGGCTCCATATTTTCATATTGTGGATTGGACCAAACATGCTCTTCACTATGTTCAGTATCTACTTCACAGATATTTGAAAAGTAAGGCGACATGGGAATTAGCTCAACGTATTTCTTCTTAAACTGAGTTAGTTGTTCTGAGTCCGGCTCCCTGTGGCACCTCAGTGGTGTGAGATCTCTTGTGACGTCTGTAGATATGAGTTCTTCAGCTGCAGCACTATTGTAGAGATTCATTAGTTCCTCCACCATTGCATGAGAGCAACTTTGCCCTACCTGCCTCCCAAACAACCATCCATCTTCCAGCCTGCATTTTCGGTGCTCTTCGGAGAAACGGTAAGCGACAGCTACACAATCCTCCACGCAAGAGAACCGCAGAGGCTCAGTGTCATCCAAGCAGTACTTCTGAATGATTTGGTCAGCCTCTTCGTATGACATCCGTCTGTCAGATGTAATCAGGGTTTCAGCAAAATCAAAGTTTAGTATATTGCTTGTTTTCTTGTCAATGTCTATCAGCAGGGATATGGCTTTCCGTTTCTTTTCAGGCAAAACACTCAAGTGGTCATTGCTCAGCTCTCTTGAAAACATGAAGGTCACGTCTCCCTTCTCTGGAGTGTAAATTGTTTTGCCACGCAGTCTAGCGAATTGGTCTTGCTCGCTATCTTTGGAAATGCAACTTGCGACGTCTGTAATGTGAATACCAATCTGATAGCGATCACAGTTAATTTCACTCACACTAATGGCGTCATCCAGGTCTTCAGCTGTAGGTGGGTCAATGGTGAAAGTGATAATGTCACACAAATCCATCCTGTCTGAAGCCTTATCATCTTCAGGTTGTAGTTTGAATGGTGGAGGTGTGTCTTTACAGCCAAGTTCAATGTCTAGCATTTCATCCAAAGCATCACACTCTGGAATTACATGTGTAACCACTCCGAGAGGGTATGTTTTCCCATGTTCCCATTTTATAACCTTGACTATCAACATTTGATTCTCAGCAATATTTACAAATTCCTTTCTGACCCAGAGTCCACACTTGTATTGTCGTAGTTCAACTATCCCCATGTCAGGCTTTGTTTGAACTGTTCGTATTCTGGTCATGTGTTTGTTAACAGGTGTAACAAGTTTTGGGTTGCCTTCCACCATCTTACAGATGAAGGTTAGGGAGTTTTCATCTCTGTTTATTAGTCCGACAACCCTCCCTTTTATCACTTCACCTTCCTGCGGACACTGTTCTCTGTTCAAGATCTCTACACAGACATCATCTCCAGGAAAAGACCTGCCCACATTTTCTCTTCCAGAGATTTTGATACAGAGTGTTGGTTCGTCGAGAGGCCTGGCATACACCTTATCGTGTCTTTCCATTACAAGTTTACAGTGTTTGAAAACATCTGGATTGGTATTCAAATGTTCTTCAATATCTTTCTTGCAGAGTTCCTCATCAAATTCAGAGTCAGACTCCAGACTTGTGCATTCATAGAGGGTTTTGCAAACGGTCTTGGAGTGATTCTCCTCTGCGTTGCTGCTGCTAGCAGAGTCACTCTCTTCTGATACAGAGGTATCCATGTAATTCTGTTTGGATGTGCACCTGCAAACAGAAATTGAGATATCAGGCACTTAATGTCAGCATGAAATGAAAATGTACCATTATCTTTTCTGTAAATGCATGATTTTAAGGTTTTTGACCAGGGAACGCACTCAGTTACTAACATAACCTCGGTTCCCTGAGATACGGGAACGAGTACTGCATCTGCTAAGATGCTAAGCCGCTTTTTGTCTGAAGCCTTTTCAATATCGCAGTGTAACTGCATGGCCATTGTTTCGTGCAGTGAAATAAAAAACGAACCAATGGCCGTGCAGTTACACTGCGTTATTGACAAGGCTTCAGTCATAGGAGAAAAAGGAGTTTTCCCCATAGCGTCTTAGCAGACACAGTACAAGTGAAGTATCGATAGGGAACAAACTTCACCATTAAGGGCATTCCCAAAAAAATGATCTTATTGTGACCTATTCCTCCATGTAAGGCCAAGTTTTTGATGTAGTAATGTTTAATCAAAATTAGGATTGAGCCGATAGACGATGCCATCGTCCATCGCCGATGGCTGACAGACATCACGATGTTAAGCTGACATTGTGATTTCCCCCCTCTCCCCCCTCTCTCGCAATCCGCCGCATCCCAGTTCCGTGTTCGGAAAGGAAATTAAGTGTACTACGGAAACCCTAAAGGGAATAAATAGCCTACGAGATGGGAGGATAAAAAAAATATTTCAATACATTTTCTCGCAATTATATCGTTGGGTAAGTATAGGCGACTGTATATAAATTGCGGGCATCAGGGAGCTGCTATTGAAACCGCTTTCGATTGCGCGCTCTCATTTTACTTTCACTTTCAATTTTGAGATTCGGGATCACAAGGAGTAGGCCTATACTATGGAGCGGCAGTACTTACCACACCTTTGACAAGATTAGATGTTTGTCATTGGTGCTCAGGATCCACAAATCATTCGCTATCGTCCTATCAGACATTTCTCCTTACTCTGTGTATGTGGTAAGTGAACTTTCATGTACTGTAATGCAACAGGCTACCGCTAGCAAGTGGCTAACCTTTTAGTGGCTCCATATAACGTGTTATTTGTTTCACGCTTCAGGCACACCCCTAACCCCGCCCTGCCCCCGATGTCATCGTCCATCACGATGTTTCACTGTAGACATCGTCCGATGCCAATTTGGTAGACATTGACCAACCCTAATCAAAATGTCATAATGGGTCCTTCCGGTGAAATGAGACTTCTCTCTGGTGACATATGCTGGACTTTTCCACTCTTAATCCCTAAACTCTGCCCCTGTAATCTCACACTCTTCTGCCTCCATTTTTGAGTGCAACACCCACATCTCAAAATCCAATCAACACCGGAGGCATAGAAACAAGTCCTGGCCTACATTTTTTCTTTTTCAATAATCCATTACACTCAGATGTACATCACAATGCACAAGAAAAATGTTTCATTACTGTTTCATTGCAACTTTAAGGACAAGGAGACATACAACATATGAGAGGAAAAAATATTTTTATACTTATTAGAAACATTTAGATTTTTCATTAAATTCTAAAGTTTTTTTTCCTTCTTTTTTCCCTTTACAAATAGGAAACATGCCACAGGATGGAAATTACAACTATACAACTGTATATGAACACAGTTTTGCTGTAAAATATTCGCATGCAATGCAAAACTTGTTCTGATTTTGTAGTTTTCAACATATTCATACTGATGCTATCAAGTCAGTTCCACCATTATTTTGGTGACTTCTTTTTTCCCTTTACAAATAGGAAACATGCCACAGGATGGAAATTACAACTATATATGAACACAGTTTTGCTGTAAAATATTCGCATGCAATGCAAAACTTGTTCTGATTTTGTAGTTTTCAACATATTCATACTGATGCTATCAAGTCAGTTCCACCATTATTTTGGTGAAGAATCAGCATAATTTGCAACAAAGACAACAGGAAACCAAACATTTGCAAGGCATATAAAAAGGTTGTACAAGATCAATATATTTAAACATAGTCCTGACCTCTAATTTTGTACATTGTAACACATTCAATGAACACCTGTATTTATTGTTATACATAGGCTACACAACAGAAAGCTCAAACACAAAGAAACGTCACTTCTTGATCTGATAAACCTCCCCTGAAAAAATTAGGCAACAACCTGTTTTATTGAATTGACATGATGTCATACCACACTGTACTTGAATAGGACTAACTTCTTAAAAATATGCCTGGAATGCACACCCAAACGTTTAACAGAAGAACATGGAGGTGTGGGTGCCTCTCTTTACAATACAACAGCTTTTTATTTTTAGAATTTTTAAGAGTAAGAACATGTGATAAATAAATGTGATGAGACAACCTTTTAAGAAACATCAGTAAATCAGTATTTTAGATAGAAAATTTCATAATTAGAACTAAAACGAGGCATCTACTGTATGTATGAATAAAATGTTTTCACGTCTTGTCTCGGCCGGATTGCATATACTGTCGACTGTGGCTCCGTCCCGCAAGTAGGACTGCGGTCAGGCCAGCCTCCACTTTGAAAAACACGGTCATTCTAGCCGCAACGTTGATAAATGGAAAACCGATCTCTGGCATTCATTTATTGAGCCAGTTTCTCTGTTCATAATGAATAAATGAATGAACGAGTAAATAAATAAATACATTTAAAATAATACAAATGTTTAAAAAACGGTCTGATAAAATGAGAATTACTTCAAAAGTTGAGTAATATTAAATGTAGAACTTCCAAATAATATGAAAATAACTATCTGAAGATAAATAACTAAATAAAAGCCTTTCATAAACTTGCATATAACCATATTTATCTGTAGATTCACATAGTTATAAAAAGAAAACTCCCTGTTTCCACAAAAGCGTTTAACTTTTGATTAACAGCACACCACTCCAGAATGATATTTCCCCAATATCAGGACTGTCTGATTTTCCATTACAAGATAAAAGCCCTCCAAAAACTCATATATGACCAGGTTTGTCTTTGAATTTGGATAGCTCTAAAAAGGAAACTCCCCGTTTCCACAGACCACTTTGACTTCAGATAACCAGTACACCACCTCATTGTCACTCCCACAATGTCAAGACTATCTGGTGCAATATTACAAATTGAAGTCCTTCAAAAACTAATGGTTAGAGAGTCGGACTCATAACCCAAAGGTTGTGGGTTCGAGTCTCGTACCGGCAGGGATTGTAGGTGGGGGGAGTGAATGTACAGCGCTCTCTTCCACCTTCAATACCACGACTGAGGTGCCCTTGAGCAAGGCACCGAACCCCCAACTGCTCCCCGGGCGCCGCAGCATAAATGGCTGCACTGCTCCGGGTGTGTGTTCACGGTGTGTGTGTGTGTTCACTGCTGTGTGTGTGCACTTTGGATGGGTAAATGCAGAGCACTAATTCTGAGTATGGGTCACCATACTTGGCCACATGTCACTTCACTTTTAAAAAAAAAAACATCTTGTGAGTTTTTGAAGGACTTCAATTTGTAATATTGCACCAGATAGTCCTGACATTGTGGGAGCGGCAATGAGATGGTGTACTGGTTATCTGAAGTCAAAGTGGTCTGTGGAAACAGGGAGTTTCCTTTTTAAACCAGTCCAAATTGACAGACAAAGCAGCTTAAATATGAGCTTTTAGAGGGCTTTTATTTTGGAATTATACATCAGATAGTCCTGACATTGTGTGGGTGACTCTGAAGTCAAAGTGGTCTATGGAAACAGGGAGTTTCATTTTTATACCAATCAGAATTGATATATATATACATCCGCTAGGAAAAAAGTTGAAAAACATCCATAATATTTTAAGACTTTATATGGCTGTTGTACTTGTAAATTACAAGTCCGCTGATTAGAATCGATCAGTTTAACATGACAGTCGATGAGACAATTAGGCTAATGCTTAACACTGCTTAATAATCCAAAACTCACTCCCAAAGTTATCATTAAATCAATATCCTTTTATATATAATATATATAAACTGCTTTTGAATGAAAATGCATTTGTTTCTGTTGTGTAGCCTATGCTATAGGGCTGTGCAATATATCGAAATTATCGAAATATCGCAAATGGTACATACAAATAACCATATATATATATATGACAAGATAGTTATAGAAGTTCACAGAACTGACTCAGCAACAGCTGAGTAAAACTGTTTCATCTGAGCATGTGGCACTTTAAGCGTTATCGTATCGCATATCGAGTATCCCATTATTTAATGAGTTATCGCATATCACATTTTTCTTCAATATCGCACAGGCCTAGTGTACACCTAAAATTGGCACTATACTTCCTTTGTCTTTTTTGTTTCACAGTCTGACAGGCTTCAAAACGCCATAACAGAACCAGCACCAATGTCTTTTTTCCTGATCAAACACATTTAACATCACATCTCATAAGACACATTTACATTTTTTATGTAGATATTTCTTCTTCACACACACCACAGGTATCGAGCACGTGCTTTGCTGACGCTGTTGTTTCTTTGGTATCCAAGTACACACAAAAAATTGACAGGGCATTTTTTAAATAATGTACCATTATTTTGTTCACATATGTACGTAGTTAAATGGGACTTTTTTTGCATTACTTTTGGCAACTGTCAATTGGGATACAGGGTTTAAATGTGAACTACCGTATTGACCCGAATATAAGACTGTTTTTTTCTTGGAAATACATCTGAAAAAACGGGGTCGTCTTATATTCAGGGTCTAGACTTTGACATGTCAATAATACACATGCATTGACCCATCACTAATTCAGACATATAGTAAAGTTATTCTTGAAATTGTGTATAATCTAACGTGACTAAATTAAAAAATATGCTAATGCACTGCTGTTAACTTTTTCCAAGAAAAAAACATAGTCTTATATTCGGGTCAATAACAGTGCCAAAAGTAATGCAAAAACAGTCCCATTTAACTACGTACATATGTGAACAAAATAATGGTACATTATTTAAATTGTAAAGTGCTACTGATAGTTTACATTAGGGTTTCCCAAACTATGAAACTATCTCCCAAAACATGATGCGTGTCAGATCCGCGTCACGTCCAGCAGCAGCAGCTCTTAAAGAAGCCAAAATAGCCTCATAACCAGCTGCTGTGACGTCTGTTCATCAAAGAACAAAAGAAAAAAAGAGGAAATCAATCACTTCTAAGGGATTCATCTATGTGTAATTTAGAATTTAGTGTTTGATAACTTTATTCTATTTCTGTATATTTCCTGCTGAAGGGCACAGGCAAACATGACTTTTATTATAATGGGTTTATGTGAAGATTGTTTTAAGTTCATCGTATCGCATATCGAGTATCCCATTATTTAATGAGTTATCGCATATCACATTTTTCTTCAATATCGCACAGGCCTAGTGTACACCTAAAATTGGCACTATACTTCCTTTGTCTTTTTTGTTTCACAGTCTGACAGGCTTCAAAACGCCATAACAGAACCAGCACCAATGTCTTTTTTCCTGATCAAACACATTTAACATCACATCTCATAAGACACATTTACATTTTTTATGTAGATATTTCTTCTTCACACACACCACAGGTATCGAGCACGTGCTTTGCTGACGCTGTTGTTTCTTTGGTATCCAAGTACACACAAAAAATTGACAGGGCATTTTTTAAATAATGTACCATTATTTTGTTCACATATGTACGTAGTTAAATGGGACTTTTTTTGCATTACTTTTGGCAACTGTCAATTGGGATACAGGGTTTAAATGTGAACTACCGTATTGACCCGAATATAAGACTGTTTTTTTCTTGGAAATACATCTGAAAAAACGGGGTCGTCTTATATTCAGGGTCTAGACTTTGACATGTCAATAATACACATGCATTGACCCATCACTAATTCAGACATATAGTAAAGTTATTCTTGAAATTGTGTATAATCTAACATGACTAAATTAAAAAATATGCTAATATGCACTGCTGTTAACTTTTTCCAAGAAAAAAACATAGTCTTATATTCGGGTCAATAACAGTGCCAAAAGTAATGCAAAAACAGTCCCATTTAACTACGTACATATGTGAACAAAATAATGGTACATTATTTAAAAAATGCCCTGTCAATTTTTTGTGTGTACTTGGATACCAAAGAAACAACAGCGTCAGCAAAGCACGTGCTCGATACCTGTGGTGTGTGTGAAGAAGAAATATCTACATAAAAAATGTAAATGTGTCTTATGAGATGTGATGTTAAATGTGTTTGATCAGGAAAAAAGACATTGGTGCTGGTTCTGTTATGGCGTTTTGAAGCCTGTCAGACTGTGAAACAAAAAAGACAAAGGAAGTATAGTGCCAATTTTAGGTGTACACTAGGCCTGTGCGATATTGAAGAAAAATGTGATATGCGATAACTCATTAAATAATGGGATACTCGATATGCGATACGATAACGCTTAAAGTGCCACATGCTCAGATGAAACAGTTTTACTCAGCTGTTGCTGAGTCAGTTCTGTGAACTTCTATAACTATCTTGTCATATATATATATTGTGAACAAAATAATGGTACATTATTTAAATTGTAAAGTGCTACTGATAGTTTACATTAGGGTTTCCCAAACTATGAAACTATCTCCCAAAACATGATGCGTGTCAGATCCGCGTCACGTCCAGCAGCAGCAGCTCTGTGACTAAATTAAAAAATATGCTAATGCACTGCTGTTAACTTTTTCCAAGAAAAAAACATAGTCTTATATTCGGGTCAATAACAGTGCCAAAAGTAATGCAAAAAAAGTCCCATTTAACTACGTACATATGTGAACAAAATAATGGTACATTATTTAAATTGTAAAGTGCTACTGATAGTTTACATTAGGGTTTCCCAAACTATGAAACTATCTCCCAAAACATGATGCGTGTCAGATCCGCGTCACGTCCAGCAGCAGCAGCTCTTAAAAAAGCCAAAATAGCCTCATAACCAGCTGCTGTGACGTCTGTTCATCAAAGAACAAAAGAAAAAAAGAGGAAATCAATCACTTCTAAGGGATTCATCTATGTGTAATTTAGAATTTAGTGTTTGATAACTTTATTCTATTTCTGTATATTTCCTGCTGAAGGGCACAGGCAAACATGACTTTTATTATAATGGGTTTATGTGAAGATTGTTTTAAGTTCACTTAAATAAGAATGTATTTTTTTAAAGTTTAATAAATGTTAAAATTGATATCTCTCAATTATACTGTAATGTTAAATGGCTGTAGTCAAGGGTTAAATATTAGGGGAAAAAACTATTTCACAGAGACATCAGTAGTGTATTAGTATCAGTGATACTCGCCTTCAGTCATAAAAAGATGCCATTAAACAAATATAAAAATATACTGTTTTTATGTTGTTTCTACATTAATTAGAAGATTGAATGTGAAATTATTGCAATATAAAAGTATATTTAAAAACTTTAATGTTCAATTAATTTGAGAAAATATGTGCGATTAATTAATTTGTTCTAATTGATTGACAGCACTAATAAAAAGTGAATAATTATTTAAACAAAAATAATGCCACAATGATGCTAAAATATGCTTTTTCTTTTTGCAAAAATATAATTTCTACAGCTGTCAAAAATGTGTTGTGTGCTATTAATAAAATATATTTAATAATTGACCATTCAAAGATTTTTTTTTTCTTTGATTTGAGAGGTACAATACAACCCCAGCCATTTCTGTGTGAGTTTGACCCAACGGTTGCTGGCCACTGAACTGAACATAAATGTATTCTATTATTATAGATAAAGAAATGCCTGGTCCAGTTCACTTCTGGCTTCCAGATGAGATGAGAGAAACAATCCCGTCAGAAGATCAGAGGTGGATCGCAACAGAGCTCTTTGACGGCAACAAACTTCGTCCAGATGTGAAAATGTGGTACGATCCGCCGGTCCCACCCCCGATCTCCATCCAGGCTCCATCTCCAGAGCATTTCCTCAGTCACAGCCTTCTAGTATGGATGCCCAAACACTTGTGGAAGGTCGAGCTGCTTTGTCCGGTGCTGGATATTGACAGGTACTATTTTATGATGTCTAGCAGCCAGACTGTACTGAACCAGCTGGACTTACCTTGCCGTCAGTTGTTCCGACTGGTTTTGATAGAGCAGTGAGATTTAATTCAGATTTATACATCATCATCTGAAGACTGAATAAATAGCTTTCCATTGATGTGTGGTTTGTTATGATAGGACAATATTTGGCCGAGATACAACTATTTGAAAATCTGGAATCTGAGGGTGCAAAAAAAATAATCTAAATATGCAGAAAATCATCTTTAAAGTTGTCCAAATGAAGTTCTTAGCAATGCATATTACTAATCAAAAATTAAGTTTTGATATATTTACAGTAGGAAATTTACAAAATATCTTCATGGAACATGATCTTTACTTAATATCCTAATGATTTTTGGCAAAAAATCGACAATTTTAACCCATACAATGTATTTTTGGCTATTGCTACAAATATACCCCTGCGACTTAAGACTGCTTTTGTGCTCCAGGGTCACATATAATAACACAGCCCTGCATCTTGAAGAAAAAAGTCTGATGCAAAAAAGGCCTAAAATTACCTAATTTGATGATGCGGAGTTCAAAAATATCAGTAAAACTTTACATCACGTACTGTTTCATGCAAATAAGAATGAAGATTTTGCACATTATATATATACTGTATATATATACACACTGTCAGTGAAAAATTTGGGATCAGTAAGGTTTTTTTTTTTTAAAGAAGAAGTCTTCTGCTCATCAAGACTGCATTTATTTGATCAAAAATACAATAAAAACAGTAATATTGTGAACTATTATTACCATTTAAAATAACTGTTTACAATTTGAATATATTTTAAGATGTAATTTATTTCGGTGATCAAATCTGAATTTTCAGCATCATTACTCCAGTCTTCAGTGTCACATGATCCTCCAGAAATCATTCTACTATGCTGATTTATTATCGATGTTGGAAATAGTTGTGCTGCTTAATATTTTTTTGGAACCTGTGATAATTTGTTCAGGATTCTTTGATGAATAAAATGTAAAAAATAAATAAATAAAGCATTTATTCAAAATAGAAATCTTCTCTAACAAACTAAGTCTAAGTCTTTACTGGTGCATCTATATTGACTGTGTCCGGTCGCAGCCGTCCTGAACGCCCCGCACTTCTTACAGGTGTTGGCTTCTACCTTCCTGTGCGCGGAGCGGCGGGATACTGAGAGCCAGGTCTGCTCGAAGGTGGGACGATGTGACTTTACTATCACTTTTTATCATTTGAACACATCCTTGTTGAATAAAACTATTAATTTCTTTCAAAAAAAGAAAGAAAAAAATTACTGACCCCAAACCTTCGAAAAGTAGTGTAAATTGTTACAAAAGATTTGTAGAAATGTATCATTTAACTTACAAACTTACAAGTATGTTCAAAAACTTAAAAATAAGCTTTTTTCTTTTCTTCTTCGTTTTCTTCTGTCACTGGCCATAATTCTAACTTGAAATCAGGATTCGATATTAAGTAATGTCATACAAGTGAAAATCAGCTGAGAATTGCTGATTAAGGAAGAATACAAGACTTCTTCACCTTAGAAATGGATACCGAAAGCTAAAATGCTGGGGGTGTCGTGCGCTTGCGCGTGGGCTTACAATGACTTACAAAGATACATAACAGCTAGTGTATGCTTTATGCAAGCACTATATAGGATAAATCACTATACAGGTTTTACCCTATTATACTTTATCGACACAAAT
>NW_015505660.1:750857-757776 GCF_001515645.1 Sinocyclocheilus grahami | reverse complement strand
ATCCACGATGATCACATTACACAAAACTGAAATTGCACGTCAAAATAACACATTGTCAATATTTTTTGAGACCCCCCAAAATTTCACAAATCACGTTTTCAGGGGAGCCCATGTCTTATTAAGGGGAGCTGAGCTCCCCCGTAGTTCGCACCCTGCTTTTGGGAAATGCAGCCCTGCATCTTATTTGCTGTATACGTTGATTGACAGATGTCTCGTCCAGTCAGCGGTGAGTAATCCCAAACCAATGGTGCTGTCTCAAACTATACCTACCTCTTCCGGTTTGTCTGATTTGTCGTTGTGTTTTCTGACTTGTTATTTTGTTTTCGAATTTGTCATTGTGTTTTCTGACTTGTTATAATGTTTTCTGAATTGTTATTTTGTTTTTTAGACTTGCATTTGCATTTGTAATTTGTTATTTTGTTTTCAGAATTGTGATTTGCTTTGCACTTCTCGGCCACCGTAATTTTTGCTTGCTCTTCGTCAAATTTGTTCACTCGAGAACGGATCAGTTTGACCTGATCGTTTGAGACCAGAAAAAAACATTAAATCTAAATATTGAGAAGCAAAGTTACATAAGATGCTATGACTGCTTTTTAAAGAATATATTTTGATTTGTTTTTCTTACTTTTCTATTTTTATTGTTTAAATTAACATGCATTTGCTATTATTATTATTAAATTAAAATTAAATATTATAATACAATACAATTAATTTAAAATGCATTAAATAAATGTTGAAGAACTTATATTTAATGAATTACTGAAACCAGTGAATTGGTTAACATGCATACTTTAATACAACACTTTCTAAATACAGTCTTGTTTAGAGTTGCTTAGTTTGACCTGACAATTCAAGAAGATCCTTTGTTCTTAACAGGTGCTCGTGCTAACAGCCTGAATTTCCAGTTGTATCTTCTGGAAGGCTTGTACAAGTGGAATCAGGAACAGTTAGCGACGTCACTCGGCACCAAACCCTCATCTGTGCTCAGCTATGCAGGAGAGATAGTGGAATACGTCAACAAGAACGGCCGGAAGCTCGTGCGCACCTTCCCACCGCCTAAACAATACACTGGTAGAGCTCTCGCAGTCCATGTAGTCTGTCTCAATTAGCAGCATTGGTACTTGTGCACAATATGCACATTTATGTAGGATGCATTAAACTGATCAAAAGTAAAGACATTTATAATGTTACAAAAGATTTCTATTTCAAATAGGGCTGCACAATTAATCGAATTTCTAATCGCGATTACAATTACATAATCGTTCAAACCGGCAATTAATTGTTCTTTCTACAGGTTTTCTTAAGGCTTTTTTCGTTATTTTGATTTTAGTTTTAGTATAAAATTCACAGCACTTGTATATATTGTTCTCCTCATTTGTAAGTCGCTTTGGATAAATGGGTCTGCTACATAATTAAATGATTAAATGTAAATTTTTAAGTTATTTTTTTATTTAAAGAAGAAAACAATCCAATGTATAGTTGACATTTGAGGCGTAATACTATAGAAAAGCAATAAAAGTTTACATAATTCAGTGTAAATTGTGGTAATCGTAATTAATAATCGCAATTACAATTTCAAGGGAATAATCGATAATTATGATTTTTGTCATAATCGTGCAGCCCTAATTTCAAATAAATTCTGTTCTTTTGAAATTTGTATTCATCAGAGAATCCTGAAAAATGTTTCCACTAAAATATTAAGCATCAGCAGATATAGTCACATAGAAAACAGTGTAATAATATTTCACAACATTACTGTTTTTGCTGTATTTTTGACCAAATAAATGCAGTGTTGGTGAGCAGAAGATGTTTCTTTCAAGAACATTTTAAAAATATCTCACCACCCCAAACTTTTGAACAGTAGTGCATGTCAATTATGTTTGAAATATTTATCCTTGCATATTGATTTACTTGCAATTTATGTTTAGTATGCAAAATACGGGCAAGTATGCAGTACACTAGTATTTCGTTCTAAACATTCCATATTCACTGTTCATTATTTTTTTAGGAGAGCTCATTGGAGTGGACTATCTGCTCAGGCAAATGGGACAGCCGCCTCAAACGGTGGACCCAGACGCTGAGGAGACCATCCAGCTGCTGGAGGATGTTAATGATGAAGGGCAGGAGGACGAGGGGTTTGATGAAGATCCGACTCTGAGTTTATTCCTTGATGATCCACAAGCCTTTCCCTCCACCCTGTTCACAGCTGAAGATGCCCCAGTTCAGAGCCCTGTGGTACATCTATATACGCACCATGAATGCAAGAGTTTATAAAGTAGAACATTTACATTAACATAATACAACCACCGGTTGATGCAGCCATAAATATTTAGTCAGTCTTTCCTTAAATAATGATTTGTGTTTTTTGTTCAGCTGCATTGTAAGCTTCATACCAGAGAAATTATTTTAATTAAATTTTCAACAAATTTCACGTAAAAACGAATGCCATAGTAATAATATGTGACCCTGGACCACAAAACCAGTCATAAGGGTCAATTTTTCGAAATTGGGATTTATACATCATCCGAAGGCTGAATAAATAAGCTTTCCATTGATGTATGGTTTGTTAGGATAGGACCTAACATATAATATTTGACCGAGATACAACTATTTGAAAATCTGGAATCTGAGGGTGCAAAAAAAAAATCTAAATATTGAGAAAATCATCTTTAAAGTTGTCCAAATGAAGTTATTAGCAATGCATATTACTAATCAAAAATTAAGTTTTGATATAGTTACGGTAGGAAATTTACAAAATATCTTCATGGAACATGATCTTTACTTAATATCCTAATGATTTTTGGCGTAAAAGAAAAATCTATATTTTTGACCCATACAATGTATTGTTGGCTATTGCTACAAATATACCCCAGCGACTTAAGACTGCTTTTGTGATCCAGGGTCACATTTGTTAATTTGGAAATATTGAAATTACATTATTAAAATTATATCGTCTTTATCTAGTTATATAGTTTTGTTACAATAATTGTAATTATTATATTTATATAATTGTATTATTATATAGAACTCTTATGTTGTATATAACAAAATTATTGTGCTACAGTAAGCCTTTCTGTGTCAATTTCTTGTGCTAATTTCTGTTCGGAGCCTGTTGAGTTTTCGGGTTATAATATGTGATTGGAATTTAAAGTTATCTCAAAGAATTGCATATGATGTTATTTTTGTCATCTTTTGCTTTTTCAGACGGTGAAAAAGGAGAACCCGTCAGGCTTGGATCAGGTAGACAGACTCACTGAATATCTTGTGGATCTGAGGACAGAGAATCATCTCAGCAGCCAGCAGGTATGAAACATAAATCAACACTTACTTGAAAAAATAAATGTGTTTACATAATATAATTTAAACATTTGTGAGTGGGCTGTGTTTCTTATATAATCAAGTTTTTATGCATCGGTGTCAATCCATGCCAAAAACATTTACATAGCTTGATGAGACTATAGAAAATAGTCATGATAAATGAGGAGTAAGTTTGTCTGAAGCCCAAAAATAAAAACATGTAGATTGTGTGGGCCTGATCATTTTATGCATCCTCAGATGAGATGTTACGTCACTCATCCACACCACAGCTGCTATCAGCTGTCTAAAACATGACAGAATCACGTTAGTGACCTGTTAAACCATACTAGCAATGTGTTAAAGCGTACTAGAAGCATGCTGGTAATGGCTAAAACATATTATCAACATGCTAACAATCATGTTAGCAACTTGATAGAAACATGGTAGCGACACACGTTAACATCCACATCTGTTTAGGTCAGTGATATTGTGGCGCTGTGGCAGAACCTGTCTGAGCTCAAGAAACAGCAGACGAGCTCAACAGCTTCACCTCTGCAGCGCTCTGAGCACTGCCGCCTCGTGGACACCATTTTACTCATGCTTCGTGAGATCCACAGGGGCCCGGGCGAGGAGGTATGGTCCCTGATTTTACAGGATTACTGCAAGATACGCCGGCTGATCCTGGCTAAATGTGAGTCGGAGCAGTCTGATGCAGTGGCGTAATCAACCCCATGCTGCCGCAGGAAAACAAGCTACACCGAAGAGGCCAGCAGTAGATATAGCCAAATTTCCAGCTGTCCGACCCAAGCTAGCAGCACAAACGCAGCCTGTCGTCCAGCTTCTCCCTAGGAAGCCTTTGGGGACCTTCGGCCCACAGTCGGCCTCGACCCTCACCGTGGTTGCGATTCCACAACACCTTGTTCCTCCACCCCCGGCCACGCTTTTGTTCATCGCCTCAGCTCCTCACATCGTCCCACCTTAGAGCAGACCTGGCCCTCAGCGTCCCGCCGCTCCGCGCACATACGACAGGAAGGTAGAAGCCAACACCCGCAAGAAGTGCGGGGCGTTCAGGACGGCTGCGACCGGACACAGTCAATATAGAGCCTGCCACAGAAACCCTGTCCAAAGAGCAGTGGCTTGAGAAAATGAGAGGAAAGTAGATTTACAGTGTGTTTTTTGTAATTATCCTTTGCATATGTGTGTATATTGTTTGTGTGTGTGGTTTTATTACAGTCTGGCTAATTTGAATAAAAAATGATCTTGTAGTTCACAGAGCAGCAAGTGGTCTCTTATCAAACACTCCTTTTAAAATTATTTTTGTTTGCTCTCAAGTAAAATATCTATATGTTCTACAGTGAAATGTATGCATTTAGCATTATTTATGGCACACAAAAATACATTTAAAAGCAAAAAAATTATATATTGTGAAATATATCATTAAAATGATGTTTGCTGAGGAATTGCTTCACAAGCCGGAATCTTTCAGTAGAAAAGCAAGCGGTTATTTATCAGACACAACCTGTCACCACTAGGAACCCGCTTTTCATGTTGCTTATCACATGCTAAAGATGGTAAAACAGGAGGTAAAACATGCTAGCAATGTGCTAAAACAGGATAGAGACATGCGTCAAATGTTAAAATATGCAGCACTCAGCTATTTAACGTATTAAAATATGTTAAAGCATGCTAACAAAACCTAAGAACGTGCCGGAAACATGTTAACAATGCCTAGCAATCCCAGCGGAGGACTTATTTGTGGTTTCTTAGCAGTTTGATGAGGTCTAATGCGGTTTGAAGTAGTTTAATATGGTCTGACCGAGTTTTTATTGGCCTGTCTGACTTCTCCAAGTAAAACCTTCAAACTCAAAACTTTAAAAAGTTATTTTAAACTCTCAGAGATGGTTTCGTCAAGCCAACATTAAACGTTGTTGTCAAACTTTACTCATCTACTGTGTTGGACTGCACTGTCATCTAGTGGACATTCTACAAAGCCATCATACATGGGCTTAAAAATAATTTCATCGAGTTATGATATATACTAAAATATTATATTTATTAAAACTGTAATGCATATATGGTGTATTTAAGAAAGCATGAAGCATTTGCATTAAAATAGGCTTGTAAAATCTTAAAGCCTTAAGATGTGAAAAGTCAGGTAAAAAAGTCATATGTCGTAGCTAAGCGTAAAAACTTCAAATGCTTTTCTGAAAAACGAAAACAGAATCAGCTATATTTGATTCCTGTACGATGTTACAGTTCCAGCAATCCTACCGACTAAAATCCAAAAGCTGATTTCGTCCCTGGATCATTTATGAGCCCACTAGATGGCAGTGGTGTAAAGCATAAGCACATTCGTCTCTGAGTTGGTTCACACCGTTAGGTGGCAGTCGTATAAAGCATAAAGATTTTCGTCCCTGGGTGGGCTCGAACCACCAACCTTTCGGTTAACAGCCGAACGCGCTAACCGATTGCGCCACAGAGACGAGTGTGCATGCTTGATCGGTTCGCGAACGAATCGTTATTTCGATTTTAGTCAATTTTCTAAAGTTTCTCACTTTGAGACATGCCTTCCAGTCCCTACGACTCGAAATGAACCAATATCCCGCAGTATTCGTGACTCCTGTAACTCCAGCAGCACTGAACCATGCAGCAGACCGAGAGAACCGATGAGCACGAGCAGATATACCGAGCATGCAACTACCGAACGACCGGTGCTCGAGTCGCCACTACACTGGGGCGAATTTGACGGAATTAAGTTTATTTAACAGACACGACTTACTGGAAAGTGCAAATGCAACTCCATTACTTGAGTGAAAGTCCAGATACTGCTGGTCAAATATTACTCCATTACAAGTGAAAGTTGTAAAGACAGATTTTTACTCAAGTAAAAGTACAGAAGTACTTGCTTTTTAAAGTACTTAAGTACCAAAAGTACATTTCCCTTTTTATGTCAATGCACTGTTTTATTATTGTTGTATGTCATACTTGCAATACTTCTGAAGAACTTACAATACATTACACCTGCTGAATACACCGACTAGCTTGTAGTATCTTTGGAATAAAGAGCTTTTAGAATGTTAAAAACCTATGGGGGGAAAAAACTAAACACAAAAACATTATTGAACACCCCTACCCACTCCCACAAAAGCAGGATGGTAGAGATCTCACACAGTTCTGGACACATCTATGTGTAGCCATTCATCCACATTTGAACCGAGTGGACAGTGAAATCCTGTAAATACAGAGTGATGAGGAAGATAAAAAAATCAACCCTGATTTAAAACCCAGCAACACAACTGTAGCTGTGCAACTTTACAACAGCAACACTGCTTTAACAAAAAAGCAAAACAGCAAGATTTATTTGACATCAAAACAAACATTTTAAAAATGCTGTCTAATCGCTCTCGCTGTACTTTAATGTCACACACAGAACAGTCTGTGCAGTGCTGCTTCAGTCAAACACCTTTTGTGTTTTATTATGAGACGCACAACAGTTCTTCTGTGGCTTTATAGGTGATATTTTCACGTACACAATTTAGCAAAATCAGACAATATTGTGTCTAATATATACCACAATATTACCTTCTTATTATTGAATTGTTGTAAATAAATATCACATTTG
>NW_015505660.1:750068-750847 GCF_001515645.1 Sinocyclocheilus grahami | reverse complement strand
CACTCTAAAAAATGCTGGGTTAAATACAACCCAGTGCTGGGTAAAATAGGGACACACCCAGCAATTGGGCTGTTTTGACCCAGCGGTTGTGTTAAATGTTTAACCCAACCTTCTGGGTAGTAACCCAACCGCTGGGTGTAGAGTGTGGTTTAATCCATGTATATGTCCATCGCAGCTCATAGGATGTCGTCACTGGGTTTGATGTAAACTGGAAAACTGTATGCCCAACGTGGGGCTCGCGACCCTGAGATTAACAATGAACCGAATGGAGGAAGCAGGAACTCATTAGACAATAGACCAGTGTGCGGACGTGAACTGTACAAGCTGTAAAAAACACATTGAAAACAAAGTGAAAGTAAAACCTGTGGCTGGTTGCATAAAAGGCTTAGTCTTACAAGTTAGTCATCTAATTGTTTAGTTTAAGACCTGTTATATATTTTTAAATCAGTTACAAATAAACGTAGATAGGTCTTATTTGAATGCAAAAAAAGACCAAGAATGATTACACACTCTAAAAAATGCTGGGTTAAATACAACCCAGTGCTGTGTAAAATAGGGACAAACCCAGCAATTGGGTGGTTTTGACCCAGCGGTTGGGTTACTAAGGTTGGGTTAAACATTTAACCCAACCGCTGGGTCAAAACAACCCAATTGCTGGGTTTGTCCCTATTTTACCCCGCACTGGGTTGAATTTAACCCAGCATGTTTTAGAGTGCACAGTCTTAAGTTTATGCAGCTGACCCCTGAGGTGTTTTCTTAGCAAAACCTGAGGTGATTTC
>NW_015505660.1:749231-749943 GCF_001515645.1 Sinocyclocheilus grahami | reverse complement strand
CCGAAAGAACCGGTTCGCGGAAAAGAACCGGACTTCCCATCACTAATACAACATGACAGATGTTTAAATGCATTAAGAAGTGCAAAACATTGCGCCCAACGTAGGGCTCGAACCCACGACCCTGAGATTAACAGTCTCATGCTCTACTGACTGACATTTCTACAAAATGCACTTAAACTTCCAAATTGATGCTAGCCTTCATTCTTCATGTTTACTTTAAAATACCCGAGACCCAGACATACAGCGAGAACTGAGCTTATATCGGTCTAAAGCGGTCCTAAAAAGAAAACCTATCCGTCCTAACAGTGAAAAAAGAACCTAGTAAAAGAGAGCTTGGTTTGGGCCCCTGTTTAGTCCACTTGTTTAATGCGAGACCGCTGAAACAATGTGACAACACACCAGTCCGTCAGACATTTTAAGAACTCGTTTTAAAACAGCAAAGGCAGCGGAGAAGATGCATATGCACTGGTTTGATG
Organism: Sinocyclocheilus grahami; assembly: GCF_001515645.1. Taxonomy (NCBI): domain Eukaryota; kingdom Metazoa; phylum Chordata; class Actinopteri; order Cypriniformes; family Cyprinidae; genus Sinocyclocheilus; species Sinocyclocheilus grahami. The sequence continues at coordinate 749,467 of NW_015505660.1, read as the reverse complement.
GCTATATGCCTTCAGAATAAGCATAGGATGGCTTATCCAATCCCCTTTTACAGCTAACTAAGCTCATAAGGAACTTACAGTCATCTCTAACCCAAACATAATTTCACCTATAACAATAGGCTTACCTTTCGCTCCACCAGTCAAATCGTGGTCTGAGTTGAAGATCACATTACCGGTGATGGGTGCTAATCAACACTAATAGCATATTTAGCAAACTATGCCTGTTTGCGTTTTTT
>NW_015505660.1:747387-748104 GCF_001515645.1 Sinocyclocheilus grahami | reverse complement strand
AGCTGACCCCTGAGGTGTTTTCTTAGCAAAACCTGAGGTGATTTCCAAAGAGCCCTCCGAGATTAAACAGTTTGAATAGTGTCCTTTCAATTCAATTGCTTTAGGGTTTTTCTTTGTTTTAATAACCAGTGTTATTAATGATTAATGATTTACCCAAATGAGTTGCCGTGTTTATTATGGTGACATATTGTAAGTATTATAAAGTCCATAGAAATATCAACGTATAAAAGACCTTCCGCACCTTCCAGTTTGAGAACTTTATGTTTAATACATGAATTTTTAGAAAACATAAAAAAGTGAAGGCATTCAAACTGCTGTAATTGTTAATAATCATCCTCTATTTCAGACACTCTACAGTGTGACACAACACATGGTTGGACAACATTTCTTCTACATATAAAAAAGACTGAAGATGTAGTCTGGAAAAAATATCATTGTAATATTTAATGGGAAAATCATGGAGGTGGACATATTTCCATTGGAAAGCATCTACGTTTTGCTACAGGAAGCATGTGAAAGGAAATGATAGGAAGGGATAGTTTGTTATAACACTAAATATTTCACAAAGAAAAAGTGAAAGTAGATGTGGTGTGGTTTAAATTTTCTGCAGGTCTGTAGCAGTGAACATTGAAAGCCAAGCCTAAGTGTGAAAACTATCAAAGACATGGGCAGCTATGTCAGCTCTCTGGTAAGTTACTCCAATTTCATTTTGAAAAT
>NW_015505660.1:742599-747267 GCF_001515645.1 Sinocyclocheilus grahami | reverse complement strand
TTAAGGGATCTAAAATATGGTCATGCAGAATAAGGCATTAATAGGCTTTATTAGCTCTTATAAACAGCCAATATGCTAGTAATATGCACGTTAATAAGCAGCTAGTTAACAGTGAATGGTGTTCCCTAATCTAAAGTGTTACCAAGAAGTATATAATATAACAACAAAAATAGCCTAATTTTTAAAGGTCAGATCAGGTAAAAATAGGTCAAAACAGCACATTTTCACTTTCACAACCATATCTAAACCTCTTCAAATGATAATAACGCCCAATTATTATAATAAGGAAAACAGGTTGTACAAGTTTCTGTTAAACAGGTGGCGTTGCGTCCGGGTTCAGGTGTTTTGTATGTGCTTTGTTAAATAAATATAGTGTTGTTTTACTCAAGATGCCTTCAAAGGAGCTACCAAAGATGATCATAACTGATGTCCATCACATATGCTTACATTTTGATATTAAAATGTGATAAAACACCAACAATGAAAACAACTTGATAGCTGATTACCTTAAAAGTTCATAGATATCTAGAAAAAAAATAGAAAAGCTTAGCCTAGAGTAGATTAGAACAACATTTTCATTCATATGCATACTACTTTGAAATAACCTTTGATTGGTAATGTGCTTTGAACGTGGATAAGGTCAGATCATTCTTCTGGTGGACAAGCAGCAGTTCAACACCTGCAAACAGTCTGACAGCCAATCAGACTCAGACGGAGGCATCAGAGAATTCAAATGAAAGTATGAACATCCAGCTTTTCTAGTTCATCCACTTAGCTCATTGTGTTTAATGGATGTTTTGTAGTCACTTAGTGGAGACACTTGACTGAATTTGTTCTCATTATCTGAAACACCTTTTGATTTTGAATAGTAGTGTATGAAATCATTCTATAATTTATTGCAGGCATGACTGTGATTTAAATCCTGAAACTGCAAAATAATAGTGAAGTTAGTCAACATGGATTACAATAATTGACTTACTTACTTAATACACATTCATGGTCTTATTCATCAGTGTATTTTAATACACATAAAACAAGTTTGGCTTTTAACAAAAAGCATTAATTTGCTCTTTTCAGATGACATCCAAGTCACAAAACCTCCTCACACATTGGTGTCTGAGGTCCAGGAGGGGAGCAGTCCTGCACAAACCACTGTAAACTCACATTCGGGTCATTCTGGTATGAAACGCCTACTTTATAACTCTAACCCTATACAATCAATTCCCAATAGATGAAATCAACTCAGGTTTTTGTGATCTTGATGTTATTTAATCATTGTTTTGCTCTCTTATTTCAGATCATCCTCACATCCCACCACAGTACTGCTCAAACTCATTCACTGACCCCGATGAAACCGCCAAAGTGGACAAGATCAACCTCAATGTAAAATGTGCTGGAAAGACCAAGGAAGTGGACGTGTTCCCACTGGAACGTATCTCCGTTTTACTAAAGGTGGCCTGTGAATGGGCAGGGAAGAAACCAGAGAAAATGTCGCTGGTTTATGAAGGTAAACAAAGCATTCATTCATTGTTCTTGAGGTTGATCTGATGCAGACCGTGTCATTTGTATTGAATCATGAAATGGATTGGCATGTAATATGAACCACAAAAGCAGCTACTAACAACTTTTATGTATTAAAAACTTTAGTTTGATGAGTGGGCCTGCATATCATTAATTGCTAACCTTATTTATTTTTAGGAAATCATCTGGATGTGAGCAAGACAGTGAGTCACTATGGACTACGAGGAGGAACCACCGTACATTTGATTCATGCCTAGGAATCATATCTCACAAACAAGTTCTCTTATAATACACAAGTACACTACATCAAATATTGTAAAAACACATTGTCATTTTTATTATTATTATTTAGTGATATTATGTCCTCTTTTGGTTTATATTTCCAATACAAACTGTTTATTCTATCATTACTGTTATATATACACTGTAATATTATTTTAATGACCTTTTTTTTTACATATGAAATATATTTTGAAAACACTATATAAATAAAACTGACTTCACTCAAGAGCAACACTGACTCACATATATAAGTTCATTAAGACATAGTAGCCTATTTTTTATTTTATATCGGGACACTTTATAGCTGAGAACAGTTGATTGATTGTTATTCAGCCATCATGGACTTTCTCTGACTGTAAAGTTTGAAAATGTAAACAAAGACCTTTGCGGTTTTTAAGGGGTAATTTGCTTTTATTACACATGACACGTCATACTTTATGCATGAATGCATTTTATAATGATATATTAAGCATTTTATAAACATTAATCTTGTGTAATTTAGTTGTAGGTCTATACAGTTATTCATTTAATTGTATTATGCGAGTTAATTCCTGTTATATTAAAAAATAATGTTTGAAACTTCTGGGCATTTTATATGAAATATACTTTAATCACAAGATTCAAAATAAATGTTTATTTCAAAGTCAAGAACATATTTTCATTTTTCTATATGAAAACGAAAAATTTCAATAAAACACACACACACACACACACACATTTTGTCATGACATTCCAGCATGAAAATTTACAAAATGAACAATTCACTCTTGGGAACATTTTGTCATGACAATCTTGCATAAATTCAAATTAAAACGTATCAAACATTTACATTTAATCATTTAGCAGACGCTTTTATCCAAAGCGACTTACAAATGAGAACAATAGAAGCAATCAGACCAACGAGAGAACAACAACAGTATACAAGTGCCATGAGAAGTCTCAATTAGTCTAGCACAGTACACTCTTAAAAATAAAGGTGCTTCATGATGCCATAGAAGAACCTTTTTGTCTAAATGGTTCCATAAAGAACCTTTAACATCTGAAGAACCTTTCTGTTTCACAAAAGGTTCTTTGTTGGCGAAAGAAGGTTCTTCAGATTCTAAAAAGTTAAGAAAGAGATGGTTCTTTAAAATACCTTTGACTGAATGGTTCTTTGTGGAACCAAAAATGGTTCTTCTATGGCATTGCTTGAAGAAGAATGCAATAGAATAGGTAAGTGATACCTAGAATTTTTTTTTTTCTGTTCTCATGTCAGATGTGTATGTATGTATGTATGCATGTGTGTATGTACCAGGAGCACCTGATAAAAAAAAAAAAACATAACAAATTCCTAGTGTGTTTGCGTACACCTGGCGAATAAAGCTAATTCGGATTCTGATAGTATTAGTTGGTCAGGTGCTGGCGAAAAAGATGTGTCTTTAGATGTTTAGATGTGAAAATGGCTGTTTGAATCGAGATAGGCAGGTCATTCCACCAGCCGGGCACAGTCCAAGAAAAGGTCCGTGAGAGTGATTTTGTGCCTCTTTGGGATGGCACCACAAGGCGCCGTTCACTTGCAGAACGCAAGCTTCTGGAGGGCGCATAAGTTTGAGCTAGAGAGATTAGGTATATTGGTGCCGCACCAGTGGTTGTCTTGTAGGCAAGCATCAGTACCTTGAATTTGATGCGAGCGGCTACTGGTAGCCAGTGTAAACTGATGAGGAGAGGAGTAACGTGAGCTTTTTTTTGGCTACATGCGGGAAGGCCCGCCAAGAGAGCATTACAATCACATGAACAACTCATTTTGTTATGACAATCCTACAAAAATAATTCCCCTGAACACAAGATGAATTATGAAGGGCACTCTGGAAGCTTCTGATTGTTCCAGGAGAATGCTGAGGGCCTTTTCCTTGTCCTCTTCCTCCATTATAAGGAAAAGAGGCTCTTCCACTGGCCCCCTGAGCAGATGTCTGTAATAATGGAGCCATTTCACAACTTCTGTCTGCGATTACTGGGATCTCCTTCATTACAGAATATTAAAGGAAAATGTAACTTTAATATTTCTTATTAATGTGTGTGTGTGTGTGTGCGTGTGTGTGTGTATATATATATATATATAGAGAGAGAGAGAGAGAGAGAGATTGAGAGATTGAGACATACCTCTCAAGCGTAGCCTGTTATCCAATTGGAAGGGCCTCTTGTAGGGTGTCTGCACTGTAATATACATGTATCTTGGTTAAATTCAAATTGGTCAGAAGGGGGAGTAAATGTAATGTTGGGCTGGAGGAAATGTCCAGTACCTTTCAGAGAAAACTCCAAAGTTCTCAAGAAGAAGTCCACCATCTCCGTATGACTGGAATGCCACACTGGAAGATACAAACATAGAGAAATCTTTAAATATCAACTGCTACAACATCATAAATAAATTACTTTAACTGATAGCTACTTACAGATGTTAAATCAAAGGGTGCTCCCAATACAAGATGTACTGGAAAACAACAAAAAATAAGAATATTCTCCCTGTAAATGGCACAAAAAACCCCTCCTTGTTCCTTATTGAACAACTAAATAATCACACCAATAATTGGTTGTAAAGATGTATAGTACAGCCTAAAATAAATAAATAACTACACAGGTAAACTATTATGCAATAATAAACTGTGAGTACATATATTAAACAAACAACTTGAGATATTCTTACCTCACAACTGCCTTGTTGAAGGGGATTTGAAGATGACTTTTTAATTTGACCAGTTTGGCTGGCTTAAACATGCTGGTCACGCAGAAAACTGCTGGTGATTGCTGTAACCAGCGTTGGGGAAAGTTACTTTATTGCAATATTGCAAATATTACAATGTTGCATTACTCCCTAAAAAAGTTACTAAT
>NW_015505660.1:714166-742482 GCF_001515645.1 Sinocyclocheilus grahami | reverse complement strand
AAGTAAATTCAGGTCTGTACAGTAGAACGCAGGAGAAGAAACACTCTTCAGCAATAACAAAACAAAGCACAATTGTTAGTTGATCTAAAGTCATTTTTGCTTATTAGTATGGTTGAACTGGATCAGCAGCAAAGACATCGGTTAATAAAATGGGATTAGATACATTTGTGTTATTTAACATATGTAATTATTGCAGGTTTGCGTCATATTCTGAGTTTGCAGTTCACTGTTTTAATTCATTTTGATGAACACTAAATCTGTTTTTTGTGAGTGGGATGAATTAATGCACATTCACATTTAGTCTAGAACTACAGTAACATCAGGTTCACACAGCGCACACAATTCCTCTGTACTCCCGATTTCTCCCAATATGGGGACAGGAGAGCTGTCAGTCAATAAATGGGAAAACAAAGTAACTGGCATTACTTTTTTGAAAAAGTAACTCAGCTATTTTCTTGTAAATTAAAAAAGTAATGCGTTACTTTACTAGTTACTTGACAAAGTAATCTGATTACATAACTCGCGTTACTTTTAATGAGTTACCCCAACACTGGCTGTAACACTCGTTGCAGTGCTGCAGCTCAGGTAATGCGTTACCTCTCTGAATCCATATGTCTCTACAAGAGATGAAGCCACACACAATTATCTCAGTGATGACTAATAGGATTAAATTAATTAAACTACAAGGTAATATTAACACACAAACAATGCATATAACAGAGGGAATTAAAGCAAACTATTTATTTTTATGAATAACAAACCTCAAGGCCCATTTACAGCATGCATCCGAAAATTCCTCGAAACATCCACAGAAAAAAGTTATATACTATAAAGTATGACAACAAATTCAAGCTTCAATATAAGATAATAAAGGCAAGCACACATTAAGTACTTAGCAGATAAATGCTTAACGTAATACATTCGATAATTATTAAACATATGATAGCAAAAACATTACAGACTACTCACTGTGCGCTCTCATTGTTAATAACTCCTCCCCTCACTTCCGGTTCTGTGGCTGCGGTTCTGAAACCAGTGTTGCCAACTTAGCAATTTTGTTGCTAGATTTAGCAACTTTTCAGACTACCCTAGCAACTTTTTCTTCCAAAAGCACCTAGTAACAAATGTAGCTATTGATTAAAATTTATTTGGCAACATTTAGCAACTTTTGATAAGTGACTCAAACGATAAAAAAGGCACACATTTTTCATCACAGTTTAGCTCCAACTTGCCTCAACACACCTGCCTGGAAGTTTCAAGTGTAGCCTACCTTGATTAGCTGGTTCAGGTGTGTTTAATTAGGGTTGCAGCTAAATTCTGCAGGTCGTCTGGGCCTCCAGGACTGAGTTTGGACAGCCCTGGTTTAGGTCATTATGTGAGATGTGCATGATGAGAAGAATGATGAATGTGTTAAAATGTCCAATAACCAATTCATTTAGGCTATTATTGTTATTTTTAATATTTTAAGTCATTCTCAGAAGATATCTTCCTTGTTGTAATTAATGTGTAAGCACTTATGATTATGCTTACTCCTCAAAATCAATTTCAAATCAAATCAAAAGTGGAATCAAAAGTTCCAACCACCACTCAAAAGACATTTACAGGCTCTATAAACCCTCAGCTGTAGTGCAGCAACTGAAACCACGTGATTAACGCGGATGTTGTAGCCCTTCAGTGAAAGTGAAGTCGAGCGCTCGCTCGCAGATCAGCACTCGCCTGGTTCTAACTGGAGCTTTGGGTTTTGCGCTTCTGGTTCTGGTTCTGGTTCATTTCTGTAGAATCCTGGGAGGATCGACGCGCGATTTTAGACTGAAATCTACAGCAGCAGAAGCCCGTTACAAGTGAGAATAGGTGAGTATTTCAAGCAATTTGCTTTTGAAAATGATCGATGTTGCATAAGTTTGTGCACGACTATTAGAAGAGGTCTCGAGAAGATTTGTAAGGCAACAGACTGAATGGCATTGACTGTAAAGATGCTGAAAAAAGAGATTTATAGGATGCATTTGAAATGAGAACACTTGCATGGGACATACTATATGTCAAGCTTCCCAAAGGTATTTATTTGCCTCAGGAAAATCGCAGTATACAATTTGTGAAGAATGCATGAGAGCAAGCCACAGCAGATTCTCCTGCGGAATGGCATGGCTTTCTGGATTAAGATGCATGTTGAATATGTTTTGGTTTAAAGGGTTATGACATAAACATAGCCCATAAATGTCCTTGTTAGAGCAATCCATATGAGACATTGACCCAGTTTTCTCTCTCTCTGTCACTCTGTGCCATGTTAGTACAGACTGGAACTGGTTCATATCTGTTGCGCCACTGATTGTCACTTCAGCCAAAGTGTGTGATGTAGAGATGGAGGGAAATCTGTGTGGTTTGACATTAGATTTCTGGTCATGTTGTAGTGGAGAAAAGAAGGAAATATTGCATGAGCAATTGTCCATTATTTCTGCACTTCTCACTCTAGATTAATTTGATCATTTGTGAAAGTAAATAGAGAAATAGAACAGAGAAAGAGAATGAAAGACCACAGCTGCCAGGGTTTTTACTGTAAAATTAACAGGATATGTTCCTAACTGTGTTATCCATCCTGAGTCTTCATACCTTCAGCTTTCATGGGGCCTGTTATAATGTATAATATTAAAGTAAATGGACTGACTGCGAAAAGGGCAGCAGGTGTATTTTGTGGAATTTGGAATTAGCAACCACACCCTTTGAAAAGTGGAATGTAGTTATTATACTTGGTGCACGAAAGATTAGTTATAGCATTTGGTGAACATAAAATGGTTATTGCATTTGGTGCAGAACATTTTTTTATTGCATTTGGTGCACAAAAAATAGTTATTGCATTTGGTGCACAAAAAAATTAGTTATTGCATTTGATGCACAAAAAAAACATTAGTTTTAGCATTCGATGCAGTAAATAGTTATTGCATTTGGTACACAAAAAATTAGTTGTCGCACTTGGTGCACAAAAAAATTGCTATTGCATTTGATGCACAAAAAAACATTAGTTTTAGCATTCGATGCAGTAAAATAGTTATTGCATTTGGTGCACAAGTCAGTTACTGGTGCACACAAATGAGTTATTAGTGCACAAAAAATTAGCAAAATGCCATGCAAAATTCACTGCTATGATGCCAGGGTGTTGCTTAGCAGTTGCTAGGGTACTCTGAGTGGTTGCTAGGTGGTTACTTGCTGGCTTAAATTAAAAGAGCCCATCCACAAGTCTCCATGATGGTTTTGTCTGTTTGTATGTAAGTCTGATTGCTTAGCAAAGCAATACACACTATTTGATGCTTACAATTAGGGGCTTGTTCAGATCACTAACCCTAAGCATGAGCAAAAGAAATAGTGATGCACCTTGAAAAAGCACCACTTATCCACTTTCTTTATCTTTCATTATTAGGATAGAGAGGCAGAAAAATTGCTACTATTGAGTGTTCTGTTGAAATCAGAATAGCAATGAGAATGTTTTGCTTTTATTTTGCAGTGCTGAATGTCTGCTGCGATTATGATCTGAGCTCTCTGCCACTTAATTATGTCATCAAGCTTTCTCCTCGCCGATGTGCATTTATTTAACATCTGACACCCTGCTCTCGCAGTACGTCTTTGATTTGACAGTAGATTGGATGGACTTTACCGAACAATACTAGACAAGTTTAACGCAATGTCTTGATGTATATGAATCCCTAGTGAATTAGAAAGTCCCTGCATATTCGTTCATCGAAGTTCTGGAGCTTATCTAATGAGTTGCAGAAAGAGAGATCAGATAAAAGCACATTCCCCATCCAGAGGAAAAAGGGAGAGCGATAAAAAAGACCAAAGACTGAAATTTTAAAATGCTGACTTTTCAAACAGAAACTGAAAGATGGAAGTCATCAAGGCACATCCGAATCCACTGCATGCATAACATCCCGTCTACTGAACATTCCTTCATCTGGTCTGTTTTGAGGTCTGGGCCCCGAGCGGTCTAATCTTGGACTGAGTCTGGTCTCATGGGGTCTAGTATGGGTTGGGGTCTCATTACTCAGTGTCTTGGTGTGGATCTAGGTCTTGGCTTGTAGTTTACAACAAGACCACAGTCTGTTTCCAGTGTATGAAGCTGATAATGACCTCAAACATTTCTGGCATGTTATCTTCAGCATTATAGAGCATTTGCAGGAATCTCACTATATTGTAGATATCAGACCTTAAGGGATGGTCCAAAAACTTTGTTGTAACATTTGGTGTACAAAAAAAAGTATTTGTTGCTTTGGATGCACAAAAAATTAGTTATTGCATTATTTTATTTAATATGGAATAACACACAAAATGTGTTATTTGATATGTATATACAGGTATATAGAAAGAGAGAGAGCGAGAGATAGTTCAATTTTTTTATGGCATGTCTTTGGTTAATATGCAAAAGGTTAAAGGGGTCATATGATGTTGCTAAAAATATCATTATTTGGTGTAATGAAATGTTATGTGGTTTAAAGTAAAAAAAAACATTATTTTCCACATACTGTACATTATTGTTTCTCCTCTATGCCCCGCCTTTCTGAAACACGTTGATTTTTACAAAGCTCATCGGTCTGAAAAAGCGAGGTGTGCTGTGATTGGCCAGCTATCCAGTGCGTTGTGATTGGCCAAATACCTCAAGCCTCCCAGGATCAGGAAACAGTCCTCCATAAAAATGCGCTGCACACATCTGAATATTTTGGTTGAATTGTTCTGGAACAATGTTGTAAATACAACTTAATTCCACTGATTTCTAGTCGTGTCCTCTTTTGGAAGACCAAACAAAGTAGTTTCACTTTCACAACGAAACACACAGCGTCACACACCGCGGCCTAGAGTGAGCGGCGGCGGGCTTGAGAATGGCGCGGCCGGAGGATTCAACGAAGGAGCGTCCGGTGGGCTTGTGGCAACCACATGTATCGACCCCGAGCTGGACTTTGCTTCGTCCACGGTGAAAGCCGATCCGGCGATCCACAGCGCAAAGTTTATGTATTTCCTCAGCGACCAGCACGGATCAACTCCAGGCATGACGAAGCAGATATCGTCCTCTTTTGGAAGACCAAACAAAGTAGTTTCGCTTTCACAACGAAACACACAGTGCGCCTTCACGACATGGCTGCGGCAACAATACTACAGCGAGAATAAAAGTTACGCCTTCTTTCTTTGCGTGAACATTTGGGAGGTGTTATGCAAATCTTTCCACATAGTGAGGTAGATATGTGGGGGCGTGTTCGAACTAGCTGTTTTAGGTAGGTGTGGCTGACTCTTAACTTTTATAAAGAATATCTCTTTGGATTTGAGACTTTAGTCTTTGCAACTTTACAGATCTTCTGTATATATATATATATATCCGCTGTCTCTGTATTTCTCACACTATCAGCTTCTGTTTATTGATTCCTTTTTTGTGTTTCTCTTTCCGTCTTTCTCAGGGTTGTTTTGAGGTCAGATGTCATCTGCGATGAGGCCGTAACAGAAGCTTTTCTTGAGTTTGGTCCTGATTTTTGCCAGAATGGCCAATGCTAAGAAAGGTACGTCTCGTTCTCTTTTCCACCCTCACAATCACAGTTTATATTTTTTGCAGCAGGTTTGGATTTATAATTGTCAAAATATGAAGTTATGAACTGTGGGCATTTCCTCTTCTTTTTTGGTGTAAACAAACTTGCTTCCTCTGTCATTTGTCACATACTATATATACTGACTATTGCAGAATACAGACATGAACATTATCATTCATTATTAGTGGTGCTTATATACTGTTGTTCATATGCAGTTATATGCATATTTTCTGTTTTGTTCAGTTCTTTTCAAAAGAAAGGATTTTCAGTAAGATTTTCTGACCGAAATTAAGGCTTTTATTTAGTAAGGATGCATTAAATTAATCAAAAGTGACAGTAAAGACTTTTACAATGTTAGACAATATTATTATTTAATATTTAAATGCTGTTATTTTAAACTTTCAATTCATTAAAAAGTCCAGAAAAACCCCTGTATCGTGGTTTCCACAAAAATTCTGAAGCAGCACAACTGTTTTCAACATTGATAATAGTAATAATACTTTCTTGAGCACCAAATCAGCACATTAGAATGATTTCTGAAGGATCATGTGACACTGACGCTGAAAATTCAGCATTGCATCACAGGAATAAATTACATTTTTAAAGACATTCACATAGAAAACTGTTATTCTAAATTGTAATAATATTTCACAATAATCCTGTATTTACTGTATTTTAATAAAATAAATGCAGCCTTGATGAACATAAAAAATTTACTGAAAACAACCTTTAAAAAAAGGAGTTGAATAAGTTTTTCATAATAATCCCAGTACGCTGACTTTAAACTTTTTTCTCAAAAATGTCAATCTGCTTATGAGTTTTGACGACCTGCTGCTTTTTCATTCTCAGGAATGAGACTTTGAGAGATTTTAATAAAGCTTGAACAATAATGAATTCTCTCTCAGTCGGTGGTGACTCAGCAATTGCAAAACAAGTGGGCTGTTTCTTATTATCAGGAAATGTGCAAGAGCTTGTGTCTGTTTTCACAGAAGCCTTTCCAGAGCCGTCGGAACAACTCCCAAAAGATAAAGTCTGTCTGCTGTCTTTCCACTATTTATTGTGGTAATCAATCTGTCTCTCGCGACTCTAGTTATTGTCCGGAGACACAAAGATGGCCTCCATTTTGTTTTTGTTTACGAATGCGATGAAGTTTCATTTTGGATGAAGGCAGAGCGTCTGTTGTCATGCTGCGTATTGTTGCAGCAGCTCCAGAACATCTACGGTTTCTTCAGCTCAGACAGCTGTGCAACATTCACAAAGCATCTTCCGATCCCTTGCTTTGTCGTTGCATGTTAAAGCACGAAACTGACCCCAGAACAGCTTTTTGGAAATGCTCCTTTCTATAGGCCGGTTCTCAGGGGCCAGATTTCTCGTTGTTGCCGTGGTTACGGTGTGAAGTTTTAGATGAGGTTCATAAAATGCGGTGCCTCTACTGCACCGCCGGGCATTCGTTTAATAGCGAGCCCGTCCATCTCTGGTCCCAGCCAGACTGCAGCGTTTCTAATTTGTTTCAAGCAAAAGAACGACGACACATAAAGAACAGCTCTGGGTTCAGATGTGATTCAGCTCAAAGAGGTGGGGTGAGCTTTATCCACCCTTAACTAGCAGCGATCCTAGTCACATATGGAAAATATTAATTACTCAATTTCTTATGCTCCAAAATATTGGATCACTTTACCAGCTGATGGTAGAGAAACACAGACTCTCAAAATATAGATCTTAAATTAAAATGATTTTGTAAATGTTTTTCAGGATAGCTTTTATTTGATAATATCTTGCTATTTTGATATGTTTATATATATGCTGTTTTTATAGTATATATTTTATATAGGGTTAAAATAGGATAATTTTTCCCCAGTCATATCAGTGTCAAAAAATATTTGATTTGATTTGATTTCTTGCTGTTTTTATATTCTTCTTTTCTGTGTAAGCACCTTGCTTTAAAAATAAAGCTGTTTATTATTCATTAATAATAATAACAACAACAACAATGATAAAATCATTTAATCTATTTTCTTTACCTATTGGCTTTGCAGGGATGCTGGAGCCTTTATTATTGTTATTATTATTATTATTATTATTTACTTATGTTTTTATATTCTTGTTTTCTCTGTAAGCACATTGAGAAGCTTGCTTTAAAATTAAGTGTTATTATTATTATTATTATTATTTACTTTTGTATTTTATATTCTTGTTTTCTCTGCTCTGTAAAAACGTTGAGAAGCTTGCTTTAAACATTTTTTTGTTGTTATTATTTATTTATATATTTTTGCCAACAAATAATTTGGCACTGGTAAAATTTGTACTATAATATTTATTATTATGTTGTTTTGACATTGCATATCAGGATAGTCACTAGTGAAACGTCTGGTTTCTTGTGGCGCTATCAGCCAGTCAGCCTTTTCATGCATCTATCAGGCATTTGGGGCTCAGGAAAACTCGAAAGTCATGGACATTGATACATAAACTCTTCAGGCCCTGCTGGTGCGGTGATCAATGCTGTGCTCATAGGTCATAAAATGTAGACTACACTTGTAGCCAGTTTAACTGTAGATCTCCGCTCCAGGACAGAGAGTATTTTAATAGTGTACAGATGTCATCCAGACCATGAGACGCGGTTTGGCAGGTCTATCTATCACGCGTGAAAGTGTTTATAGTGCTCTACATTGGGCAAACAGTTGGAGTCCCATAACCTCTGTAATGAGGCCAATAATGCAGACGCTGCTGCTACAAATGCCATCCTGTACCAGCTTACATTACGTTATGTGTAATTTTATCTCTGTGCCACATGACCTAGAGCAGCAGGCAAACAGCATCACCACTGACCCTCCAGATTCATATCATTCTCATATGTGACCCTGGAGCACAAAAGCAGTCTTAAGTCGCTGGGGTATATTTGTAGCAATAGCCAACAATACATTGTATGGGTCAAAATTACAGATTTTTCTTTTATGCCAAAAATCATTAGGATATTAAGTAAAGATCATGTTCCATGAAGATATTTTGTAAATGTCCTACCGTAAATATATCAAAACTTAATTTTTGATTAGTAATATGCATTGCTAAGAACTTCATTTGGACAACTTTAAAGGCGATTTTCTCAATATTTAGATTTTTTTGCACCCTCAGATTCCAGATTTTCAAATAGTTGTATCTCGACCAAATATTGTCTTATCATAACAAACCATACATCAATGGAAAGCAACCATTTATTCAGCTTTCAGATGATGTATAAATCTCAATTTTGAAAAATTGACTCTTAAGACTGGTTTTGTGGTCCAGGGTCACATTTTAGCAATATATACTCATACTCACACACACACACACACACACACACACACACACACACACACACACAAATTGTCCTCTTTCTCTTCTTTTCTGCATGTGTGCATGTGTGATAGTTTCTAAACTTGGCATTTTCACAATGCAACAAATATAGTTAGCTCTTATATGACATGGTTTGTAATGTTCTTCATTTGTAAGATGCTTTAGATTAAAGCATTTGCTAAATTAATAAATGCAATATTTACTGAAGCTAGTTTTGAGTTTGAATGTGTAGTATCTTGGCACTTGTCCAGGGTCACACTTTAGCACTATATACGCATACTCACACACACACACACACACACACACACACACACACACACACACACACACACACAAATTGTCCTCTTTCTCTTCTTTTCTGCATGTGCTAGTTTCTGATAGTTTCTAAACTTGGCATTTTCACAATGCAACAAATATAGTTAGCTCTTATATGACATGGTTTGTAATGTTCTTCATTTGTAAGATGCTTTAGATTAAAGCATTTGCTAAATTAATAAATGCAATATTTACTGAAGCTAGTTTTGAGTTTGAATGTGTAGTATCTTGGCACTTGACACTTTTTCAAATGTCATTTATTTTTATTTATAGCGCAGGGATCTAAAGAGTCCCTGATGTAATCTACAGTCTGTCTGTCAATGGCTGCCCGTTTCAATGGATGGGTCCCCAGAGCCCATGCTATGCCCTGGATTAGCAGACTTCATTTTAACCACATAGTTCATTATAACTAATGTCTGTAATATCTCAATCATATTGTGGCTGCCACTGACCGCTATTATTGTTGCTCATACTTAGTGATCTGAACAAACTCTCAACACACACATCCTGCATTGTTTGTGTCTGCGCAAGCATGTGGCTTTTTGGCAAGTTGCTACATTACTATATAAATCATATCTAGATACTGGAATATCTTTGAAGTGGGTTTTTGATTTTGAAGGCTAATAAACCTGTAGCTCAAAAACCCTCCACTTGTATTAACAAGGTTAGCATGAGCGATCAGCATAAACATTTTCATCAGAAAAATGTAAAAATCTGGTTAATTTTATAGTTACTTGCTAATTTAATTTAGATTCATAGTAGAAGAAAATGTTCACACAAAAAGGGAAATTAATTGTGACATCTTATTCCAAAATGCAATAAAAGCAGGGTTTTTTTTTTTTGCAGAGGCTTTGATCGGACATGGAGGAATTTAGAGTGAAAATGAAGGACTCTGTTGGTTCAGATGTGAGTGGTTAGATACTGTATAAAAGTTTGGGGTCAGTAAGATTCAGTAAGGATGCATTAAATTGATTAACGTAACAGTAAAGACATGTTACAAAAGATTTCCATTTCAAATAAATGCTGTTCATTTGAACTTTCTATTCATCAAAGAATCTGGAAAAAAACATGTAGCATAGTTTTCACAAACATATAAGGCAGCGCAACTGTTTTCAACATTGATAATAGCAAATCAGCATATGATTTCTGAAGGATAATGTGACACTGAAGACTGGAGTAATGATGCTGAAAATTCAGCTTTGATCACAGGAATAAATTACATAAAAAAAAACAGTTTTATTAAATTGTAATAATATTTCACAAAATTATTGTATTTTTCATCAAATAAATGCAGCAATGGTGAGCAGAAGAGACGTCTCTCAAAAACATCCTGCCAACCCCAAACTTTTGAATGGTAGTGTTTGTGCATGAAGACTGTTGAGAGCTGAACTTAATATGTGGTTTCTCTAGCATAGATTTACCCTTATCCTGCACCACAAATGGATTTTAAATGAAGAATTAGTATTGATCATGCACTTTAGTTCAAGACGGGGTTTGATCTGTGTCTGAGAAAGCACCCCTGAGGGCCTGATTACTTGCTTTATTAAATCCGACGGTTAAAAAGAAGAGCCTAGAAGAACATTAAGAACATTATTTTTAATGCTGGTGCTTTAATTAGCACATTGAATGTGTTGTAAGTGTTAGACCGCTTGCACAGTAAAAGCTGGCATCTTTTAAAAAATAATCACACTTTCAAAAGGCTCCTATATTCTTGTTTGGTTGCGCTCTATCTAGCTGTTTTTGAATGCATCTTACATAAACATCCCCTAAATCCACGTCAAGTGAACCTGAAACCAGTTTTTCAGTCCCTAATAAATCCTGTGGGAAAGAAAGATTGAGACAAACTTTAAAACTAAAACTAAAAACAACCATATTCCTTTTGTTAGGCCTGCATATCTGCATACTTGATTCATAAGGTCATATCCTGTTGTCTGCATAATTTTTTAATCTCTTTTTAGGTGCTTGTTTGATCCAAAGCTTAAAGGAATAGTTCAACCAAAAATGAAAATTTGCTGAAAATGTACTCGTCCTCAGACCACCCAAGATGAGTTTGTTTCTTCATCAGAACAGATTTGGAGAAATGTAGCATTGCATCACTTGCTCACCAATGGATGCTCTGCAGTGAATGGGTGCCGTCAGAATGAGAGTCCAAACAGCTGATAAAAACATCACAATAATCCACTAGTAATCCACACCACTCCAGTCCATCAGTTAATGTCTTGTGAAGTGAAAAGCTGCGTGTTTGTAAGAAACAAATACATCAAGACAAAATTTAAACCATCGCTTTTGGCTTGATTCAGTGAAAAAGTCAATGCCCTTTTGTCCTCTCACATCACAATCCACCCACCTATATGTTTAGAACTGTTTTGGACTGTTTTCACTTGTAAATAGTGCTTGATCTGTGCATATTTCTCTCCCGATTCAGCCAAGACAACATTTTCACTGCAGAAAGCAATATTATGGACTAAGTATTTTAACCAGGAGTAAGGGTTTAAAGCCAAAAAATGTTTGTTATAAATATGCAGCTTTTCACTTCTCAAGACATTAACTGATGGACTGGAGTGGTGTGGATTATTGTGATGTTTTTATCAGCTGTTTGGACTCTCATTCTGACGGCACCCATTCACTGCAGAGTATCCAGTGGTGAGCAAGAGATGTAATGCTACATTTCTCCAAATCTGTTCTGATGAAGAAACAAACTCACCTTGGATGGCCAGAGGGTCAAATTATTTTCATTGTTGAGTGATCTTTTCCTTTAAATTAAAAACAGATTTTGTTTTAATACATGTAAGACCTTGAAGGCATTGGGGTTATTGTACACATCAGCTTTATTCTCACTGATCCAAGTGTTTTAATCTGACCTGGTTTTGTATTAATCTACTTAAATGCAGTTTTTGCCTTTTAAACTGAAGCTGGTAAATTCAATGCACATCCAGACTAATGTAAGCCCAATTATGCTATATCTTTCTTTTTGACTAAAGTAATGAAAAGATCTCTGATATTAGACTGAAGGTGTTTCAGGGTGTCAGATGGCAAGTTTGATTTGAATAATTTCAAGTTTAAAAGCTTCTTGCTGAACATTTTCATTCAGCGACTCACAATCTGGATGTCTATAAACCTGCGGCCAATGTGTAATTAGTGCTTTTGTTCCTCCTGCAGCGTCGTCTAAGACGGGGTGTGTTCGCTTCACTGAGGAACCTGCTGCAGCCGCCGCCGCTCACTCTCATGTGCATTTTGAGGAGAAACTGCACGACTCCGTCGTCATGGTGATACCCGAGTCCAACGGGAACTTCCTGGTGAAGGTGAGAGCGAGTTCTATAGCTGGGGTTATTCATTAGCTTCATTTGAAGGTCTTCAGTCACGAATATGAGTTCATATTACAGGAAGAACATTGATTTCATTTCTCAGCTCACATCAAAGCTTCAGCTTCTTTCCTGTGGTCAGCATATTCTACTTGACTTCTAGCCTTGCCATTGTGTGAGAAGACACATAATGGCAAGACAGGACTCATGCCAGGAGCTGTATCTGGGATTTTAAGAGGAAAAACTGACACAATGACACAAGCCAGATTTGAACTGCATCACTTACATATGAGCAGCACTGAGGACAGCTATGTTCTAGCCAGGCGTTTATAACTGGGTTTAGTTCCCCTTGGGTACAAACTGTCTCAGGTAAGCGCTAAAGCCTCGTTTGGAATCTGCTGTCTGAGGATAGCTGTGTTCCAGCTTGGAGACTGCTCCCCCTTGTGGGGTCTTTAAGTAGTGGTCTCCTTGAGCCCTTGCCTAGACTGCGCTGTCTCCCCTGTTCGGGTTTTAGGTAGATGGCCCACTTCATGGCCTGGGCGAGCTTCAGCCTTATCTGAGGGAAATGCTATTTGAGGATAGCTGTGTCCAGCCACCTAGTGTTATGACCGTTGCTTGCATCAGGCTTTGATCTGGACTATGGTTTTATGTGTTCGCTCCTTAGCGAATCATTACTATGGTCTGGATCTTCCTATTGTGAGCCTCTGGTCAATATATTGGTGAACGAAAAGCTAGCCTACTGTGGGACTGACATGGATTGGGGACCCTAGAGTGTGCTATTTCCCCTGCTAGGGTCATAAGTAGATTGCCCACTCTCTGTGGTCTGGGCAGCTTCACAGGTAGGTTTACCAGGGGTTTTAGTTTTTGGTCCTGTAGCCCCTTCCTAGGGATATAGCTATCTGTGGATAGCTATGTGACTGCTCCCCTTCCTAGGGGGTTTAAGTAGCGGTCTCCCTGAGCCCTTGCTTAGACAGTGCTATCTCCCCTGCGGGGTTTAAGTAGATAGTCATTCCCTTGGTCTGGGCAGCTCTTTAGGAAGTTCCTTTTCATAAGACCCTTTGGATATAGCTTTCTGCGGATAGCTGTGTTCTTGCTGGGATTGTTGGTGGCAATCTTGAGAACTCCTCTAGGCTTCCAGCCTCTCAGTGGTCTTATGTATCTGGCTACCATTGCTCACATAGCATAGCTATCTGAGGATGGCTGTGTTCTTAGCTTGGTTAGGGTGTTCAACCTTATCTGGTATCGGGCTCCCTCTTTTTATCAAGTTATGTGAGCGGCCCGAGGCCTTTCTGAGGAAAGGTTTGGTGTATGTCTGTCACCTCCTTGGTGCTCTCTCACCAGGTGGACAGGCATGCGCCTTGGCATGGCGTGATTGGATATCGTTCCCCAAAGTGTCCACCAGGACGCAGCATTGAGTTCCCTAGAAGGGGAACGTCTCAGGTTACTCATATAACCATGGTTCTCCGAGAGGGAACGCTGTCTGCATCCCGTTGCCATGCCTTCGGCCTGCCTGTTTACGTCTCCTCAGACAACTGAGTTGGTGACGTATTCAGCAGGTGCCCCTTTTATACTTTCGGGTACCCGCCTATGATGTCACGGGCCACATGGACCAATAGGATTGGAGTTGTTTTACGCATGCTTCAGGTACCAGTCACGCAGACAGCGTTCCCCAAAGTGTCCACCAGGACACAGCATCTCGTTCCCTCTCGGGGAACCATGCTTACATGAGTAACCCGAGACGTTATCTTTCCCTCACATCCAAAAATACTTCTTTGAAGACATTCTCTTTGAGCAAGTCCTGTGCATCGCTGCCGACGACTTTGGTAACTCTTGCTCTCGCTCTGGTTGATGTTTGCATGCTCTTCCAGGAGAAGTGCCCATACACGGAATTCTGCCCTTTATGTGTCATACATGGCCATACTCCAAAAAAAACGTATTTCGAGTTATTTCTGCCATACTTCTCAAAAACTTTCCGAAACTTATACGAACCCAGAAGGAGTGTATTTGGCACAGAAATACTCAGTCATACGTCCAACTTCTTTTTTGAAACTTTGGCCATGTTTAGCATGAGAATCCAACAATTTTTAACAGTGTAAATAACTCAGAATGCATGAAATAGCATTAGACCCCCCCCTTCATAGTTTACTGAAGCTCCAATCACACAAGTTCCTTGTTGTTGTGAGAACAGTGACTTTTTGAACATATTTAATCACACAGAGACTCAGTGTTTGCATTCCTCCTACTCGTAAATATCTAAGACAAGATACACAATCATGCTAGCATTCACCCCACAGCGGGTGTCATAGTCTCTGACTCTTTTCATTGCAGATGTCTCTCTGAAACTGCCCTGTTACTGCCCCGTGTTGCCATGGAGACCAGCTGCAGCACCGTTGAGCAGTATATAAACACCTGTACCTCTGGACTGTGTCTGTTCTATTTGATTATTGCGTTTTGATGAGGGCTCTGGTCAGATAAGACGTTATATGATTCTGTCATCCTTCACTGAGACACAGATGCAGTTTGACGTGTCCTGCCATGAGCTCTGTCACTGTCTTTCCCACTTTTCCAGTTCCCATTGTTTTTATTTCAAAATATCATCCTGATTTCCTTCCTTGGTTAGTAAGAGCTTCAATAATGAACTTTAAATCTGACAGAAGTTTTTAGGCTGTGAAACAGTTTCATCCAGTTACATCAGTGGATCATGTAATAGATTATAAAACATGTCTTTCGTGCTCCTAAAATTAAGATCTCATTGATTTACATTACAAGCTATCGGGATTTCATCTTATTTTTTGAGCATATAAATATCAGCATTGCACCAAATTGCATGTTTTTCCTCAGTTTTGGGCCTCTGAATACATTTTTTCCCATCTTGAGTATTCTCACTATATCATAATTTATTAATCATATAAGCCTGATGCATCAAATGATATTCAACGAAAACCACATGCATTTTTTAGATTTTCTGTAAAAGTTCAACTGTTCCATTTAAATAAAAAATTGATTTTTCTGACTATTATTTCATATCAGGCTTTAGTGGGTTAATAAGTCAACTATGATTGAATAAATTATTGTTTGGCTCTAAATGCATTGAACTAAGTTGACTATGATTTCATCATTGATCAGTCAAGGCTGATTTTGATAATGAAATCAGCTAACTATAATTATCATTCTTAAATGAATTATCAATTATCAGCTAAGATTTCATGAACATCATTTATCACAGTAAACTATGATCTCAGATCAAGTGCAAACAACAGTTCGACTCATTAATCTCATATCATCATAGACCTGCTGACACCCAACCATAACCTCTCTGCTTCTCTCCATCTCCTCAGGTGGGCTTCCTGAAAACACAGCACCGATATGAGATCGTGTTCACACTGCCTGAGACGCCAGAGCTCGGGAAAGACGTGTGTCCAGCCCCCATCCCTAATCCTCACCTCCGTATCACTAACATAACACCGTCCTCAGACGGTACGTCCCATCACTTAAGGATCAGTTCTCTGACCCAACACAGCTGAACATATTGATGAAGAAAAGTGACGTTAGGTTGGGTGTTTTTTGGTTTTTTTTGTAACTTATTGCAGTGATTCCCAAACGATTTAGTCAGCCGAACACCTTTGACCTACAATATTTCCTTTCCTATTTTTAAGTGTGACTTAACTGTTCAAATCCTTTAGGCATATTGAACCCCTTATATTAGCAGCTATAACTTCCTATTGTAGAAATGAGTAGATGCTTATTCTAGGGATGATGTTGAACACTCTTAAAAATTAAGGTTTATTATTGATGGTTCCATTGAAGCACCTTGAACATGGAAACTTTCCATTCCACAAAAGGTTTTTTATAATGGTAAAAAAGGTTCTTAAGACGGTTAAAATGTTCTTCACACTCAAGACAAAAACTGTTTTCATTGAAAAGTTTTTTGGGGTAAAGACAATGGTTCTTCTATATGGCATCTTTGCAAAAAAAACCTTTTTGAAACTTTATATATAAGAGTGAATTAGACAATGGCACGGGATAATCTCCACAAAAATAATTTCAACTTGTCCCTTGTTTTCTTTTTAGTGCCACTGTAAGTGTGGATGTATATGTATGTTTTAAAGAAAATAATTTTTGTGGTAATCAACATTATGCCACAAATGCCTTCAACCAAACTTAAACTTGTACTGGCCCTGGCATTTTAAAAGGTAAAGGAATAGTTCAGCCAAACATGAAAATTTGCTGAAAAGTTCCTCACCCCCAGGCCATCCAAGATGTAGATGAGTTTATTTCTTCATCAGATTTGGAGATATGTAGCATTGCATCACTTGCTCAGCAATGGATGCTCTGCAGTGAATGGGTGCCGTCAGAATGAGAGTCCAAACAGCTGATAAAAACATCACAATAATCCACACCACTCCAGTCCATCAGTTAATGTCTTGTGAAATTAAATATTGTGTGTTTATAAGAAACAAATTCGTCATTAAGATATTTTTTAATTCTAACCACTGCTTCCAGCTAAAATGCGAGTCCCTAATCCATAATAATGCTTTCTAAAAAAGTTGTCTCATCTGAAACTGGAGAGAATTTACCATAATTCAAGCACCGTTTACTAGCAAAAACAGTTCTAAACCAATCTTTTCTGTGGATTTTGAATTGTGAGGACAATAGGGGATTTTTTTTCTATTATGGACTCATATTTTGGCCAGAGGCTACGGATTAAAGTTAAAACACCTTAATGATGAATCAGCCTCTTGTATTTGTACCAGTAGGAGGCGCTGCTGACTACAAAATCAATCTTACATGTTTCACTGAAATGAATTTGATTAGTCATTTTAGATCCAGCAAATGTTGGAGATTTTGTCTGCCCTGATAGATTTTTAATGCGATCATCACTTTAAGGGCTGTTCGTTCTTCTTTTGTGTGTAACATTCTGTTTTTTGAGCCAAAGTGCCTGAAATCATGGACATTTTTTGTTTATTTGATTGATGCCAGCATGTAAATCGAGCTATTACATTACATTGAATGTTGACAACCCTATTCCAGCATAGTATTGTATGTCTATTCTAAACTCCATTTTACTGCTTTTATGAGGTCTCTGTGAAAGTGAATGTGTCTTTTCAAATGGAAATTCAAAATAATTTCTCCCAGAGCAAATAATGTTGACGGTCTTCACTGTTGATGGCTTGTTTCTCGCCTTACTGTCTTTTTTGTTTTTTACTCTCAAACAAATAAAATTCACTTGTTGATTCAAAATTTACCATTTGTGTTATAAAACAATTGTGAATCATTGCATTGAACAGCCACTAGTGGTCAATGTACTCTAAAATAATGAACATATTTACAGTTTCAGGAATATAAAGGGTTGGACTTCTTGGTATTTGATAAATGTACAAATAAAATCACAAGTTAGATCATGCGTGACAATCAAATGAATTATGAATGTACAAATGTATTCATGTCCACTCAATTGTCGCATTTTCCTATAGAAAAGACGGATGTCTGCAGAAGATTAAATAATAGTTGATCTGAGGTACTTACATTATTTCTGAACTAATTTTAACTTCATTTCACTCTTATTTTTAATTGATTCTGAAATCATGCATTTACACAATGAATATGTATGAAATGAACAATGTAAATGCATCAATCCATCACGTGTAGGTTTAATTTTTAATTTTTTTGTAGCTAACCAATGCACAATCATTTTTGGATTTTTAAATTTTAATGTTTAACCGGGCTATGCAAATCTGACAGCATTCAAGGAAAATACACGTTAGTCTATCCATATAAAGACTGCATTGTCTCCCGTCTCGTGTTCTATCTCATTTTCACTTCACTAATGAGAAAGTGCGCTCCATATTTTATAGTGAGCCCATTATTGTGAGCCCAAATCAGTATGTCAAGGTTTGTGGTCAGTCATTCATTGTCAGGATCTCCTCCTCAGGGCAGAGTATTGTCTCTATGCCTGAGTGTCACTACCTTTGAGTGTCACTGCGACATCTGACACTGATGCACTGAAGCAGAAAACTCAGCTCAAAGCCAAATGAACACTCCTAATCTTAGTTTTATGAAAATGTGGCAGCTTCTTCATGACAATGCCACATCTTCACAGATGTATGCAGCTGCTCTACAGCTGGTTTAACTGCTGCCAGCTGTTTTCAAACTCTTGAGCACTATTATTATTGATACAAACACAAAACTGACTTTAACTGATACACACAATTACACAAGTTTCCGTTAAGAAATGGTACGCAAAATTGCTGCGGTCGAAAAAATAAAAGGGACTTTTAAAATAGTAAATAGCTGTCTATTTCACTATTTGACTATTCTTGGTTACTTAAATGTGTTACTTAAAAAACCGCGTCTGTGTAATCTCGGGTAAAATTCACATTTTCTTATTTTCATTATATCTGTTTGATTTGTGAATGACTGTATTACTATGGTACATTTTACGTTTTATTTCGCTATAAAATAGCCTACATTAATTTCTGTTTTTCACACTGAGTCTGGTCACATAGTTTACACGACGCCTTAAATTGTTGCGAGTTTATTGCAGTTTCCGTGTTTTAATGTAAAGTTTTCTATTGAATTTGTCGTTCCGGTTTAAACGTTTTCCCAGTTGCATTATCACATATTTATATTATACCGTTCACGTCTGATTCTATGATTTCTCATCAACTAATAACACTAGAAAAAATGTAATTGAATAATGTTGACCGTGAATATATTAAGGTCCACGTTTTTCTATCAGAATGAAGAACTAAGAAACTATACAGTTACCTCTTGATTTGACCCTTAAAAATAAATGAGATGCTAATGTAGCCATGCCGAGTCACATTAAATTATATTTATGACTTGAATTATATACTAAGCCTCATTTGATTTTACTTGAAAAAACATGTCTGGTAAAATATCCAACATATTAACTTTGAGAACTTTTTAGAGCTTTTATTATAAGCTGGAAGAATGGGAAACCGGGGCTAGTTGTTCCATTTTTAACTCATTTTTGAAAGTCCATTTCTGTATAGACATAAATCTTAAAGCATTGACTGTTAATAAATACATTAAAAAAACTAGTTAATAAACTTTTAGCTGTGCTCTCAAGAACACAGTTCAACATTTTGGTTAATTTGGTTGAGTTATTGTGTTTGTTTACCCAACATATGTAATAGGTAATATAGGCCTTTTACAAACTATATATGATACTGGAATTTTTGTATGAAAGACAAAATTAACAAAATTATAATCTGTCTTCATGACAGTTATGGGCTACATTAAAGACATATAAGCCACTGTTTGTTTAACTGAACACTTGTTCAAATTATTATATCTGAATTTATTTTTTGATTGACGTGAGCACACTCTAAAACATGCTGGGTTGTTTTAACCCAACTTTGGGTCAAATATAGACTAACCCAACAGTTGGGTTAGTCCATATTTGACCCAAAGTTGGGTTAAAACAACAGTTGGGTTAGTCCATATTTGACCCAAAGTTGGGTTAAAACAACCCAGCATTTTTTAAAGTGCATGTTCTGGGTTTAGTCGGATAAAAACCGAGGGGGAAAAATCTGTTTTTGTTTTTATCTGTGTTTATGGTGTATATCTGCTGTTTTGCGACATTTGTGTGTTAGAGGAAAGAGCCCGAGTGCGAGACTGAGGGGCCAGGGAGCTCACTGGAGGCAATTAAACCTCTCTTGACTGTACTGTTGGTTTGAGGAAGTGACTGACAGCTCCATTCATCACGTTCACGGTTTTATCTGTGCTGAGCAGTTGAATTCAATAATGAGCCATTTCGGCACTGAATGATAAACACTGCTGAAAGTGGCAAAACTGCAATTATGTCATTGCGGCCTCCGTAATGGGATTGCGCACTCAGAGAAAAGATTCTAATTGTGTTGTTGTGTATTAGTATGGCAGTGGTCCAGTGGTGAGATGAACACCTGCGAGGTAAACACAATAAACCTCTCCTTCATTCTTACACAAGAATGAGTACAATGCATCTTAAAAACCGAAACCCTTTCCCTTCTGTCAATTATTGTGGATGTACATTGAAAGGTTGTGCTGAAGTTCGCTGAGCGTTTGTCAATATTGAGTCTAAAAACATAAAGTATTAAACAACGGTGTCAAAGCAGGGAAAATGGGCAAAAATCGTGCTATTAAATTTTTTTTTCTTTGAAAGCCATATTTGAATAGTTTGTTCATCCAGGCCTATTTCTGCAAAATACATATTACACCCCTTGGTGCTTTCCATACTTTTAGATTTAGTTAGAAAGAATTTTAAAATTATTAAATACTCGTTCTGTTTTAATCGTTTGAAGCGCTTACTTTATAATCAGAACGCATCTATTCACATAGGCCGCCAGGGTCCAGACAAGACAGAGCAGGTTACTTTATAGGAAACAAAGTCTCAGCATTCAAACTCTGCTACATTTATTCATTTCGAACTATAAATATCATTTTGGAGCTCTTTAGTGGCATGACAGTTCATGTGTGCTCTCGCTTGGTATCAGTTCAAGCAGCATTCTAAATTAGAATTGTACATTTCTTCGAACAGTAAAGGGGGAGGGGGAAACTTAAAATTTCTCAAGAGTAATTTTTGAAGGGGACACAAATAAAGTAGCCCAATTCTGTGGGAAAACCGCGACTTGGCAACACTTAGGTTATGTAAAAGAGGAAAGCAGGCATTTGGACCAAAGCACTGTGAGGCATGGGAGGGGGAGACTCAAAATATTTCTAAACTTAAAACTCATTTTTGCCCCGTTTGCGTTCGTGTTGTTTTACTACTTACAAAGTTATTTAAAGTATAAAAGGTTATAATCCCCTGGGATTTCCGCCTATGATTCTAAGGTGAGCGTGATTTGACCAAGTACAACATGTTCAGGAACATCATTCCAATCAACCAATCAGAATTGAGAGATAACTTTTCAGGAAATGTCAGTTTTAGGCTTACAATCAGGAATAGGTGCTTCTACACCCTTGTTAATCAGCTATTGTTCCCTCTGGTTTTAGGAATAAATTATGGGTACACTCTAAAAAATGCTGGGTTAAATACAACCCAGCGCTGGGTAAAATAGGGACAAACCCAGCAATTGGGTTGTTTTGATCCAGTGGTTGGGTTACTACCCAGAAGGTTGGATTACTATCCAGAAGGTTGGGTTAAACATTTAACCCAACCGCTGGGTCAAAACAGCCCAATTGCTGGGTTTGTCCTTATTTTACCCAGCACTGGGTTGTATTTAACCCAGCATTTTTTAGAGTGTAAGGTTAGGTTTAGGGGTAGGGATCGGTTTAAGTCTGTATTTTTGGACAGTAATGTTGATCCAGGATCAACAAAAGATGTTGATCCAGGAACATGTTTTACTTAGCAAAATCACTGCGACCATGATTCTAATTAGCATTTTTTGTTTAACCTTTATGAAGCATGGACATGTAGGCTACACTATGCATAATTTAGCAAAAAAAACAAAAAAACATTTATTATATTTTTAATCATATAATTAGGCTACTCGTTTCATTATAATTAACAACAATGCATAGATATAACGTTATTTTAAAAATGGTCTGCAAATCAATTGTTACTTTTAACCTTAACCTGTAAAGTTTAGTTTAGAAAAACTGAGAATAAAATAACATGTAGCTACTTAATCGCAAGCTTGTTAATTATTCCTGTATAATAAAAAAAAAAAAAAAAGTTGTCAAGTTAAAGTTTTAGGCTTCCTGGACGACATTTAAAAAAATTCACTGTATAAGTTAATGTTAGACCTTTTGCTCCAACCGCTGGTTAATCAGATGATAGCAATAAGAGAAATACGTTCCAATAGACTAACATTTGAAGTTGCGGTAGGAATGTGTAGCTACACTCTTAAAAATAAAGGTGCTTCACGATGCCATAGAAGAACCTTTTTGTCTAAATGGTTCCATAAAGAACCTTTAACACCTGAAGAACCTTTCTGTTTCACAAAAGCTTATTTGTGGTGAAAGAAGGTTCTTCAGATTATAAAAAGGTAAGAAAGAGATGGTTCTTTAAAGAACATTTGACTGAATGGCTCTTTGTGGAACCAAAAAGTGTTCTTCAATGGCATCGCTTGAAGAACCTTTTGAAGCACCTTTATTTTTAAGAGTGTAATGTGGGGTAATGTGAAGTAATCAGCAATCGGGATAGGATTTATTCATGCTTTTTTTATGCCAGGTTGGAGTGATAGCCTATACACTGATTGAATCGTTTCACTCACATTTCGCTGAACGCTAAAGGGCTTTTAAACCACCTCGTGCTTTTACTCGTCTCTGTTTACCAATGGCTCGATGGATTACAGTCCGGAAGTGACGTCGCTGCTGTCAGTCAACCTAGCAAATACATACTCTACTCTGGAAATGATATGTTAACACGACGGCTGTAGCCTTCAGATTGTGTTCGAAATATTCTAATCACATCCACACATGTATTTTATTGTCTATTATGGGACGTTCCTGAATTGGTCCCATGCACATAAAAATGACCTCCTCCTGAAGAATTCCCGAAATGTCTTTCTCCAGAGCTTCTGTAGAGCCCAGAGCAGATAGGCAACAAAAACACACCCAGTGTAGACAACGAGTGAATTGACTATATAAGTCATAAAGGAGAAAAAAGGGGAAAGTTTGCGCTGTTCGGATCCATGTTGGTTGTGTGGAATTACTTATGCGCGGTTAAGCAGTGAAGCGCCTCCCAGTGCCTCGGTCATAGACCTTGAAACCCAGCGCATATATGCAGAATGTATTTTGGGTTGAGCGCGATCCTATAGCTGAGGAGGGTTCTTCCACTCGCCCACAGGGCCCCCTCCACCTCAACCTTCATTCCCTTCTTTATACATCTCCTCCTGCATGGACGCCCGATGCCGGAACATGCTAAAATATTTGGGCAGAAACTCGGTTCCGTCGCTGGAGTCTGTGGCTGGATTCTAATTTGATGTGTTGTTGGGAATAATCTCCCCCTTTCTGACAGGAAAGAACTTAGGCTGACTATTTATTCAACCTCAGAGACCGCTCAGGAAAACTAAGTGAGCACACAAAACTGTTAAATTATTAGATGTTTGATCAAGCCACGAGTATGGGCGATGGAATCGCCGAAGACCGAAACCACCGTGAATCCAATTCGTTGTGCCGTGACCGAGACTCCAAAAGCCGGGTGGAAGTTCGGAACCGGTCACCTGTGCAGAGTTCTACCGACACACCGGGGACTTCGGCGTCCACACCGACTTCATCTAGCGAGGATGGACACGATAAACTTTTAGGAGTCGATCCGGACTACTGTCGAAGGATTCTGGTCAGAGGTGAGTGAACGAATATTTACCGTAAATGTGTTCAATCATTTCCTATTTGTTTTAAAAAATTCCGTTAAAAAACATATTTACAATATCTCAATCAGACTCCCTTTCATTTTCATTTCATTGTCATTCAGTACAAAACAAAAACACTTTACTAATATATCAAAGAGACTCCATTTCATTTGACACGAAACAATTTTCTGTTTCGTATTTTAGTGTATTTTGTTCTTGTGGTGGTCGTGATTATTATAATATGCAAACCATAAATATCTGAGATTAGTTACAAATGACATTTTATGACAAACATTAATGTATGCACAAAATTGTAGGTATAAGCTGCCAATAGGCCACCCCAAAATCTTACAATGATGCTCATTAAATACATTAAAAAATACATCAATATCTGAAACTTTTATTAATAGGCTACTCTGAAACAAATATTTAAAACATCATGGTTCCAATTTATTACACAATACTAAATATAAATAAAAATAGCCTATTCGTGTATTTTTATATTGCTTAAAATGTATGAAAGGGGTTATGTATTTAATGTAATACAAACTACAACCATCAAACATGAATGTTGAGCTTAGTTTGTGTGTATCTTTAAATGTTATTATTTGAGAGCCAAAAACAAACAAACAACGACTTAAACAAGCAAACATTACGCATCACCGAAAGCGGCTCTTTACATTTTTTTTAATCTAAAAACGTAGTTTTTTAAAAACGCAATCCATTTTATATATTTATTTGACAGAACACCCTTTGTTTACAGAGGTAAAGTATTTCTAAACACATTGAGAAAAGGGAATAACTGTTAGAACAAAAAGTAAGAAATGCCATTTTTTTTTAAAAGTCATAATTTAGGGAATATGTGGTTGTAAAATAATTTCTGGTAAAGTGATATTATATTTACAGTCAGGATGTAAATATAATTGCTACATTTATGTCAACAATATTTTGTATGAACAATAAAATTTGATACCGTCTGAATTGTTTGCACCATGTAGCTGTAACGACTTTTACAAATGAAAATTACATTTTGTAGCCGAATTAATATCTGTAGCAATTCTTATGATATTATTGAAAGCTAAATAACATAAGATTAAGCTAAACCAACCTAAAGAGTCTTTAGTTATGCACATGCAGTGTTTTGAGCCTTTGGATAATCGCGTGTCCTTAGAAATTAAATATATATATTTTAAATTAATCCGCATTTATTTTTTTATCCTTTGGCATCACAGTAGCATAGGTGTTTCTGTGTTTCTACTGGTACAACACTGAACGACTTTATACTATTCAATAATTTATTCCAGTATTATACAGCATTATCGAAGTCCATTTAATCCAAAATAACATACTAATTATTTACAATTATACTCAGAAATATGTATTCGAACGAGTTTTGGTGTTTTGGACTTGTTTTGCACAACTGTTACTAGTTAGGAGACACATGCATTTAACCAGAGGAAAAAAGAAACTAACAGAAACTAACGACTTGTTGCGCCTCAGTTGTGAAAACATTTGCGATGGCTATGAATTCCCTGCGAATTTCGGCATATAACACGCCTAGATCTTTATAACACATCGTGAAAACCTTTCACAGGCTTTGAGTTTGTGATTCCCGGGAGAGAAAATGTGCCTAAGAAACGTTGTCAAGACAGACATAATAATGTCAGTGGTTATACATATTGAAAATAAAAGACGAAAGCTGTATTTGATTGTCTTTGCTTCAAACCCAATCAATGTGGTTTTGAAAGGATTCGTTTGAGAAAAGTGACGACCAATTAAACTTCCTTTTCACGTTTTTTTTTTTTTTGAAAAGCCGTGATTTCTTTCGTCAGTTGCGGTTTTAATTCGAATGGAATAATTAAGTGCAGCCTTTATATTCAATGCAGAATTCATTTCGTTCTCTCAGGATGATTTAATAAGAATAAAGAAAGTGGTCAGTCTTAGGAAAGCAGAGAAAAGAGCTTTAAATGATCTACAAACTGGATTTTAACGATAAGGCACGAGATTGAGTTTTCCCCTTACATTTTCAAGGAAATATATAACATTAATGAGAATTAGCCATAGTCAGAGTTTCCTTACAATACTGTCATTGGATGGATGGATAGATAGATAGATAGATAGATAGATAGATAGATAGATAGACAGACAGACAGATAGATAGATAGATAGATAGATAGATAGATAGATAGATAGATAGATAGATAGATAGATAGATAGATAGATAGATAGATGCACCATAGTATTACCATATGACACCATCACAGTATCATGATAGTACTTTTTTTGTAATTGTAGGTAACCACTCTTCTAGGGGCCAATCATGGACTCTTTAAGGAGTTTATTCAACTTTTACTTTTGAAAAACTGCATTTCAGTGTCATGGATGAAGATGACTCACCTTGTGAGGTTTAAAAGCAGCTCAACTTTTTCCCTGCAGCTTCTCAGAGGATCAGTTTAGTCCGTGTTGGAGTGTACACGTGGGGGAAATGATTGGCTAAATGTAAGGCAATTCCCTATTTGTTTACTTCAAAATACAGGGTTTTGGTCAGACCCTGTCCCCAGCAGGTGGCTCCCGGCTCCAGCATAACACAGCAGGGATCCAAACCGCACACGACTGTATGGGGTTTTCAGACCCCATAGACTCATCGATTCTACTCATGGAGTAGATCCGATGTCTGCTAGATATTTATTATCTGAGATGCTGCTGTTAATTTGCTTACAGACTGAATCGGGGGCCTTTATTCAGGCTTTAGTTCAACTGTTAACCATATTTCAATTGTGCTTTGATGGCTTGGCATCACTGAATGAGAGCCCACAAAGTAGACGCTTGTGGAAAAATAAATTGAAGAACAAGAACGCTTGAGCTGCAGCATCCTGACCCGTTTGCGTAAAGCATGAGGAAATAAACAGGTTTTGTGCAGCACTTTGTTTCCTTGTGTTTATTAAAGTGAGAGCTTTTTATTAGCCGAGTGAGTGACAGTTCATCTCAGCGTTTCTCTATTTTAGCACAATGAGTCTCTTCTATCAGTGTGACCGTAAGCAGAACGCAGGGTTTGACTTCAACCAACCCTTTGATGAAAGGCAGCAGATTATGATTTATTAGGTTATCGCAGCAAGTTTCAGCCCACAAATATGTTGGATTGAATAAACATTTGGGTTTTGGGGTGAAGTTGATGTACAAACAAAGCTGGCAAACATTAAGTATGAATTCGCAGGTCCTTGCAGTGATAAACAGCAGCTTTAATAGAATTAAATTGGCAGTTCTGAAAGCCTTGAGTGAGTTAGTGTGTGCAATCTTTTTATCAATACAGCCAGCAGCATGTTGCCGCAAAGCACGACGCACAGATGGCCTCACATTAACACACACAAAAAGTTTTGTGCTAGTGATATGAATGTTTTTTTTTTGCCGAGGCCAGTCGGACTCCATCGTTCCAGTGGAGGTGAGCGTTTGGGACGAAGCCTGTAATTAAGCATCGCTGTGTTCGGTCAGTTGCGTCGTCCACAGGTTTCCTTCCATTTTTGCATTACGTGTGTGTTGAGGAACTTATTCTTTGTAAACGATGGAAAACGCTGTAAATGTAACTGTAATTGTAAAAGGCTAAATCTAATTTCTCAAATTTGTTTCCAAATGGGTGTTAAAAATAATAGAAAAATGATGAAAAAATTATTAATATTGTGGTATGGTTTTATGCTGCTCTAAATGAATTGACTTTGGGGAGCTTCTTGTCGATATAAATGTGAGTCTGTGTGAAAGTATAAGAATGAGAGCATTAGGTGAGTGAACACGTACAGTACACAATGATTATTCAGACAGCAGTGATGCAACATTAAATTTGAGCATGTGGAAAATTATACAGGTCTTTAGCAAAATGCAAATGATGTCTAAAATTACTTGTCACATGTGCTTCCCATCAAGGATACAGGTGCATCTCAATAAATTAGAATGTCGTGGAAAAGTTAATTTATTTCAGTAATTCAACTCAAATTGTGGAACTTGTGTATTAAATAAATTCAATGCACACAGACTGAAGTAGTTTAAGTCTTTGGTTCTTTTAATTGTGATGATTTTGGCTCACATTTAACAAAAACCCACCAATTCACTATCTCAACAAATTAGAATACTTCATAAGCCATTGTTTCGCTAGTGGAGCAAATGACAAAACAAAAACTGTATTTCTTGTAGTTTCCATTCACCACTTTAGAAATTCACCCAATTATGATCACTTCCACTTCTGATAACCCCAGAAATGTGAAAACGGTCCACTGCCCCTAATTAACATGCTTCCTCTTGTCAGAGAGTTGCTTCCAAATCAATGCAAAGGGTTTATTCTTGACTTCCAAGATGAGCCATCTTTCAAAGTCTTTCAGCACCTTCTTTCATTTTTTAAAATCTTAATCAATGCTTAATTATTGATTGAGCGTTTATAGGATCAGTTTCACATTATGTACACACCATTCAGACACCTACTGCAGTTTATATGCACTAATGTTTGCCATTGCAGTACTATA